>NC_047105.1:14994713-15183212 GCF_902500255.1 Thalassophryne amazonica
GCATTGCACTGTGTGATAAAACTGAACATTCCAGAGTGGCCTTTTATTGTGGCCAGCCTAAGGCACACTTGGGCAACAATCATACTGTCTGATCAGCATCTTGACATGTCACACCTGTGAGGTGGGATGGATTATCGCAGCAAAGGAGAAGTGCTCACTAACACAGATTTAGACAGATTTGTAAACAATATTTGAGAGAACAAAAACAAAAACATTGCTTTTATATTTTGTTCAGTGTAGATACATGTCTGATGGTGAGTCCAGTAGGTCATTAAAACCCGGGCTCTTAGTCCTGATTAAGGCAAAACACAAACCCAGATAGTCCAATCCATGTAATCAACATGATATACTGCAAAGAGAGGAAGCTCAAATATAAGTAGAAACAATGAATAATGAGTTCAAGGCAATGTTATATGCATAACATATCACATAAATTTAAAGAACAGAAAGTAAACTGCCACTTTTGCAAGAAAATTCACAAAGCAGTCTATCACACATGATTAAAGTTGAACTCACAGAGTACAGAGTATATCAAACCCATGTGATGTTCAGAGAAATGTATGCATTTTACTACCCTCTCACCAAAGACAACATTTTTTTCTTTAGTTTATCTCTGTGAAACACACTGCGGTGTCCTGTGTCTAAATGTGGAGAAGCTGTACATTTGAGTCAGATGAATGCAAGCATTTAATCAACTAAAGGACAAGATTTTCCATACAACTTAATGGAGCTACGGCAAGAAAAGCAACACTGGCTCATGAATTTAATGAACAGTGTAGACTGATTCACTGACTTCACGGCTACAGTAATGCAGAACCCACTGATGCATTTTCAAATGTGTTTTTAACCTTGTGGCTTGAAGCATTTCATTAAAATTGTCGACATACAATTTTTTGTATGATCCTTCATAATGAATTATATCTCCAACCAGCATTTAGTTTGTAGTTCCTCTGCAAAATTCTCACTTTATAGTCAAAGTAATCTGTTTTTAGCACAGCTTGTAACACTGAATTTCCACCAAAAGATTTAGATCTTGTTTTGTACTGCAGCATTTGAAAAACGTGTCAGTCCATTCTTACATTCACAAACATCTATCCTGGAAAGTCACTCCTTAAAACCTTATCCACCTTATTCATGGGGGTGCTGCTATAGAAGCGATTATGGGTGCGACTTCCTGTTAGATACCAGAAGTAGCATTGTTTTCTAGCGGTTTTCATTTCCCGGACTGGTTTATTTGAAAGTTTAGTGTTTTCTTTTCGAGGCAATCTTCAGCTCCCGTAGCATTTAAAACATGTCCTTGTTCAACTCAGGAAAATGTTGTGCTGTTTGTGGTTGTGCTAATAACCAGATGAAGTTAAATCTGCGGCTACAACAGCATTACTTTGAATGTGGAGCTGGACTAAGAGAGTTTCCACCACCGACTGAGCTATGAGGAGCCCAGAAGGATGAGGCTGAAGAAACTCAACTTTAAAGGACCACCTAAAATGTTATACATGTGCTCTTTTCACTTTGTTGACAAAAAGCCCACAGAGAAATGTCTGAGTTTGTGGTCGGGATGTAACAGACCAGCGGAGAAGCTAACGAGGACTGTCAGCAGTGTCCCCGTAATAATACAATAACATGCTTTTGGAGGGCGGTATGCATTTTCAGAGGCCTGACATTCATGCCCAGTCGCCCAAAATGACAGATATTTGCCCGAGTTAGACGAGGGCAAATATGCCGCTCA
The DNA here is from genome assembly GCF_902500255.1 of Thalassophryne amazonica. NCBI lineage: Eukaryota > Metazoa > Chordata > Actinopteri > Batrachoidiformes > Batrachoididae > Thalassophryne > Thalassophryne amazonica. The sequence goes on from NC_047105.1 coordinate 14,996,440, forward strand.
TCTGTGGCTCATAAGGAGCAGGTTCCTTAAACCCCTGCTTTGAGCTTAGTCACTGCCAGATTCTTTGATGAGCTATGCCAGATTCTACACTGATTCTCCATGATCGTTATGTTGTCATTCCTGCCACTTCCATGTACTACGACATCTGAGCTTTCCATATATGCTACATGCGGGCTGACTTGCCATTCTGCAGACATCCCCAGCGCAGCACATTTTGTTTATTTATTATTGTAAATAAGTGTCTTTTCATTCACAAGCAGTTCTCTTCCTTGCTCCCAGCGTTTGGGTTCTTAGCCTGTACCGGTTCGGTCCTATCCGGACCAGTAACCACAACATCAGGGGAAATTACAATATGTCATGACAGCGGCAAGGTAATGTTTACAGTCACATGCAAAAATAACAGCTTCTCTAAAACTGTGCATACTTACAAGCGCTGTCACTACTAAGGGCTTTAGCAGATATTTCTTGTTGAGGCATCATGTCTATATGTTTTATCAAAAGCAAGGTGGAAAATACGTGCATGAACAAACATAAAGTGTTTGTTAGGTTCCCTTTGAAAATGAAGATGCTTCAGTCCTGCATGTTTTGCTTGCAAAGTTGAAAGTTATTCATCTGAAGTTGTTTGACCTTGCGTCAACGTCCATCCATCCATTTATTTTCTAAGCCTGCTTATTCCAGTTACATGCTTACTCAAAAAGAAAGAAAGGAAGAAAGAAAATACATTTTTTTTAATTCAGTGGCATAAAAAACAGTGTTCAAGGGTCTTGTTTTAACTCAACAATATATCGATATGTAAAATGCAAAAACGCATTTTTGAACATCCAGCAAATCCCACTATGCATGGAACAAAATTGTTGTACAATAACTGAATGCCCCAATTCATCACACACCCCCTCTCGAACCATCTACAGTGTCTTTCTTGTATATATTTACACACACACACACTCCAGTCAGAGAAGAAATGCTCACCTGTGATATTACATAGACAAAAAGCAAGTCTTGAGACTGATCTGGTACAAGCACAAACACCCCAAAGGGGCCCTTCACACATAACACAATTGAAGCCAACTAGCGCACAAAGGAGGAATTGCATGTCATTCATGAAAAAAGCTGAGCTGTCTCCAACGCCTCGTACACGTGTCGCTACAGTTATTCATGCACATCAATGGCGAAATACAGAGTGCCCTCTGAGAGCCCATTCAATCCCTCTCGTGGCAGGTGTCGGCCAAATTCCAGGTGACAAACATGAACATAACACCACTCACCTGACACGAACAAAGTGTGTGGCCATTTGAGCTGTTAGCATGAAAACAGTGAGCAAACGATCAGTTTTGAGCTGGATATGAAATTTGTCTAAATGCCCCCACAAGAGTGGCGTTGTTTTTTGCAACGCCACACTCACGGCACAATGCGTATCATGTGCCGCACCCCCCCCCCCCTTTAACACATGTGGCGTACGTGTGTTTCACATGCGGGGGGGCACACTTGCATAAAATGCTGATATGTATGTCCAACCTCAGTTCCAATGAAGTTGGGCCATTGTGTAAAATGTAAATAAAAGCAGAATACAATGATTTGAAAATCCTCTTCAACATATATTCAATTGAATATACCACAAAGACAAGATATTTAATGTTCAAACTGATAAACTTTATTGTTTTTGTGCAAATATTTGCTCATTTTGAAATGATGCCTGCAACACATTTCACAAAAGCTGGGACAGTGGTATGTTTACCACTGTGTTACATCACCTTTCCTTCTAACAACACTCAATAAGTGTTTGGGAACTGAGCACACTAACTGTTGAACCTTTGTAGGCAGAATTCTTTCCTATTATTGCTTGATGTACAACTTCAGTAGTTCAACTGTCCGGGGTGCCCATTGTCGTATTTTGCGCTTCATAATGAGTCACACATTTTCAATGGGCGACAGGTCTGGACTGCAGGCAGGACAGTCTAGTACCTGCACTCTTTTACTACAGCGCCACACTGTTGTAACACGAGCAGAATGTTGGTTGGCATTGTCTTTCTGAAATAAGCAGGGATGTCTCTGAAAAAGATGTTGCTTGTATGGCAGCATGTGTTGCTCCAAAACCTGGATGTACCTTTCAGCATTGATGGTGCCATCACAGATGTGTAAGTTGCCCATGCCATGGACACTGACACTGTTTGGAGGACACAACGTCAATGATTTCCAAAAACAATTTGAACCGTGGACTTCTCAGACCACAGCACACTTTTCCACTTTGCATCTGTCCATTTCAAATGAGCTCGGGCACCGTGGTCTCCATCATCCGTAAATAGAAGACGTTTGGATCCACCAGGACTTTTCCTAGAGCTGGCTGCCCGTCTAAACTGAGCACTCAGGGGAGAAGGGCCTTAGTCAGGGAAGTGACCAAGAATCCAATGGTCACTCTGTCAGAGCACCAGCATTCCTCTATGGAGAGAGGAGCACATTCCAGAAGCACAACATCGCTGCAGCAATCCACCAATCAGGCCTGTATGGTAGAGTAGCCAGATGGAAGCCACTCCTTAGTAAAAGCCACATGGCAGCCTGCCTGGAGTTTGCCAAAAGGCACCTGAAGGACTCTCAGACCATGAAAAACAAAATTCTCTGGTCTGATGAGACAAAGATTTAATTATTTTGGAGGAAACCAGGCACCGTCCCTACAGTGAAGCATGGTGGTTATGCATCTTTCAGTCGGACACTGACCCTCAGCACACAGGTAAAGCCTCTTTCACAGAGGCACAAACGTAGAGTTGTACATTGTGACGTACCTAGTATGTTGAGTTATGCAGCTCTACGCAGTTCAGCACTGAGTTTTTGCTACCCAGCGCAGTAGTAAGCGGAAGAAATTAAACATGTTTAAATTTTTTCTGTGTAGAGCACTGGATGATTAAAGCATGCCGTTTTAAGCAAGTCTGCGCTTCTGCATGTAAGTCTGCACTACACTGAGCTACCTCATGCAAACCTACACGTCTGTGTGCTGTAGAAACTGAGTCGGTGGCTCAGAATGTTGCATGGTCGAAACGGGAGCTGGTTTGTGAACGCTGCCTTGGAGGGAGAGGCTTTGCAGGAGCACGATTACCCTGAGGACCGACATGAAGTAATAATATTTTGTGTCGCCTGCGGTGATCTCTCTCAGAGCGAATTGCACCTCAGCTTGTGCAAACCAGGCAGTTAAGTGTGGAAAGGTTTCAGATTCACATGTCAACAGGTTTGATCCACGCAGCTCAAAGTGCGTGTGATCTAAAATGCTCGAGTCTGTGATAAAATGATCCACACAGGCCGCAGCATGTGTGCATGACCTGAGAGGGATCCATCCATTAAAATGCACATCAGAAAACATGGTTACATTCTTTCAATTCATAAAATGGATTTCTTTTGAAATCCAGAGAACGCAAACAGCAGGTCTTGAAAAAAAGAGCACAGAGAGGCAGCTCTCTCTCTCTCCCTCTCTCTCACATTGTCAAACCAGAAGCTCGACATTTAAGGATGCAAGTTTAAATGGCAATATTTTCTTCTTTTTTTTTTTCTTTTTTGGTGGGGAGCACACACCAGACTCTAAACGCAACTCTACATTCACAATGGTGTGAAAGGGCCTCATGATATCAAAGGAGCGGCTTCAGGACAACTCTGTGAATGTCCTTGAGTGGCCCAACCAGAGCCCAGACCTGAATCTGATTGAACATCTTTGGAGAGATCTGAAAATGTCTGTAGCCCGACACTACCCATCCAACCTGATGGAGCTTGAGAGGTGCTGTGAAGAGGAATTGGCAAAACCACCCAAAGATAGGTGCACCAAGCTTGTGGCATCATATTCAAGAAGACTTGAGACTGTAACTGCTGCCAAAGGTACATCTACAAAGTATTGAACAAAGGGTATGAATAATTATGTACATGTTATTTCTTAGTATGTTTTATTTTTAATACATTTATAAAAATAACAACAACAACAACAAAAACTTTTTCATGTTGTCACTATGGGGTGGTGGGAGTAGAATTTTGAGGGAAAAATAAATTATCTTCATTTTGGAATAAGGCTGTAACATAACAAAATGTGGATAAAGTGAAACACTGCAAATACATTCCAGATGCACTGTATAAGTTTATTAGTCTTTTTTAATGCCTGCCTCTCTCTTTGATTTATTCAAAGAAAACAAAAACATTTTTGTTTGATTTGATTGTCCAATAAGTGTTAATATGACATCATGCCTCCTGTGATTGGGCTCAGACCCCAGGTTGGTCTCTCGGACAAGACCTTACCTACTCATTCACATTCACTACTCTACATTTTTGCTGTTTAACCTCAATGCCATTACCAGTAAAGGGAATTTGGACTTCTTTTTTTTGTTGGTTTTTGTTTGTTTGTTTTTGTTTTGTTTTGTTGTTTTTTTTTGGGGGGGGGGGGGGGGGGGGTCTATGGTTTTTGTAACAGAATTCATGAAAATAGAAGAAAAAAGTCCAACAATGGAAGTCTGATATGGAAATGTGTTTTGATATTTATAGGAATGGTACTGGAAGAGCTACAAAGAAAAAAAAACAATGGCACATGAGAAAATAGGCTCACAGCAAGCAGCATAACTTTTATGTAATAAACTGTGAACCTTTGCAGCATTTCCACAATGCATAAACTCAAAGATAGATTCGCTGACAGCTGGAGAGCCTCATTCATTCAACTGTTGGCTGCTTTGTGTTTATTTCTTCTTTTCAAATGCAATTTTTACTTTGGATGTAAAAAGTTAATTTGTAGGAGCTTGGTACACAGTGCTAACTTTGTGATCAGAGATGTGTCGCCTTTTTCAAAAGCACAAAAGAAAACTGGAAAGAAATAGGAGGAGTATTAAGACACTATTGACAGTCACAACAAAATAACAGATGGTGTTTTATTTGTCGTATTTTCTGGTTTCCTCACAGCTTTGGGTCAAACCTGATTGTATGGGATTACTTACAAAAAAGAAAATGATGCTTTGCTGCAAAAAGCATGGGTTATTTTTTATTGTTTTTTTCCCCATGAGAGAGAATCACTGCACACTTGGCATCTTACAATAAATTAACCAGGACAAAGAACACACATTTGATGACTGTGTTCTTGAAGAAAATGAAAGAGAGAAAACACAGCACTTCAGAATAAAATATGACACTGAAATGAATTTAAAATCTGACTAAGTCTAATTCTTGGTTTCATTTGATTTGCCTGTATTTTCTACAACGAGCAATACTTGTAAATGTATCATGCAAGCAATATTTGTTTATTGCCCTCCTCCCAAAAACTTTGGCTGATTTTCATCAAACTTGATAAGTTGATGAAGTTTGACCCCACAATTTGTTTTTGGGTAATTTGGGTCAAAGGACCGATTTCCACACATACAGTAGTGTTCAGAATAATAGTAGTGGTATGTGAATAAAAAGATTAATCAAGGTTTTGAGTATATGTCTTATTGTTACATGGGAAACAAGGTACCAGTAGATTCAGTAGATTCTCACAAATCCAACAAGACCAAGCATTCATGATATGCACACTCTTAAGGCTATGAAATTGGGCTATTAGTAAAAAAAAATTAGAAAAGGGGTGTTCACAGTGAGTTTGTCAATTTTGTGGAACAAACAGGTGTGAATCAGGTGTCCCCTATTTAAGGATGAAACCAGCACCTGTTGAACATGCTTTTCTCTTTGAAAGCCTGAGGAAAATGGGACGTTCAAGACATTGTTCAGAACAGCGTAGTTTGATTAAAAAGTTGATTGGAGAGGGGAAAACGTTATACACAGGTGCAAAAAATTATAGGCTGTTCATCTACAATGATCTCCAATGCTTTAAAATGGACAAAAAAAAACCAGAGATGCATGGAAGAAAATGGAAAACAACCATCAAAATGGATAGAAGAATAACCAGAATGGCAAAGGCTCACCCACTGATCAGCTCCAGGATGATCAAAGACAGTCTGGAGTTACCTGTAAGTGTAAGTAAGTGCCGTAAGTGTAAGTGCCGTGACAGTTAGAAGATGCCTGTGTGAAGCTAATTTATTTGCAAGAATCCCCCCAAAGTCCCTCTGTTAAATAAAAGACGTGCAGAAGAGGTTACAATTTGCCAAAGAACACATCAACTGGCCTAAAGAGAAACGGAGGAATATTTTGTGGATTGATGAGAGTAAAATTGTTTTTTTGGGTCCAAGGGCTGCAGACAGTTTGTGAGACGACCCCCAAACTCTGAATTCAAGCCACAGTTCACAGTGAAGACAGTGAAGCATGGTGGTGCAAGCATCATGATATGGGCATGTTTCTCCTACTATGTTGTTGGGCCTATATATCGCATACCAGGTATCATGGATCAGTTTGGATATGTCAAAATACTTGAAGAGGTCATGTTGCCTTATGCTGAAGAGGGCATGCCCTTGAAATGGGTGTTTCAACAAGACAATGACCCCAAGCACACTAGTAAATGAGCAAAATCTTGGATCCAAACCAACAAAATTAATGCCTCGCAGATGTGAAGAAATCATAAACTGTGGTTATACAACTAAATACTAGTTTAGTGATTCACAGGATTGCTAATAAAGCAGTTTGAACATAATAGTTTTGAGTTTGTACCATCAACAGCAGATGCTACTATTATTGTGAACACCCCCTTTTCTACTTTTTTTTACTAATAGCCCAATTTCATAGCCTTAAGAGTGTGCATATCATGAATGCTTGGTCTTGTTGGATTTGTGAGAATCTACTGAATCTACTGGTACCTTGTTTCCCATGTAACAAGAACAAATATACTCAAAACCTGGATTAATCTTTTTAGTCACATAGCAATACAATTATTCTGAACACTACTGTAGTTGAACTAATAACTAGAACCCATCAGGCTCAACCTTAATTTGCTGTTATAGGAATATGAACAGAAATCACACATCAAGTGTCTTATAACTGTCAATTTCTTTATTTTTCAACAACCAATTGAAACTATAAATTGTATTACACATTTCCAATTTGTCCTCAAGCTTGTTCCATATGTTTACACAAGTTATTGAAGTGCATTGACTTTTTAATATTTGTTCTTACCCGCATAAAAAAAATGAAACAAAACATAGCCAATCTTTTAAATTCATATTTACTGTCTCATTTAACAAACATTGAGGATGTTATAATGGTAAGAGTTTATGATGCACTTTATACATGATTTGGGATTAATAATAATTTTGTTCTCTGAAGTTGTTAAATTTCAGTGTATGTAATTTTCTAAAGAGTTAACAGGATTTCAGAATGTTGAGTAGCAGAAAGGAAGTAAAGCTTTCACAATCATCTGTTCATTCATGTATATTAATAATAGCCAAGTGGCCTGTGTGCAACTTCAATGACAGACAAACTGGGGAGAGCTGACATTTGCTGTTTGGTTCTGTTTCCTATTTTTATGCTCATGCAGCTGAGGGTATTTAAATATTGCATTATATTTTTATATATCTGCAAACTCGCCACTAGATGGCACTAAATCCTACATAATGTAGCTTCAATGCAATAAATCAAAAACAATAAATGCTATAATGTTAGAAGTCCAGAACTTAACAAAAGGGGGCATACTGATGATAAATTATTCAACTTTGATGCATCACATCAGTGCATAAAGCAAAATCACTTTGCCTAAGTAACACCACAGACGTGTCTGCCAACTGCTGATTGCTGCCACCTGCAGGACATGTCTGGTCTTCTTCCAAGGATTAACCTTATCCCACAAATGATGGAAATTAGGAGCAAGTGTATTTGAAGCTTGTTTGTCAGTTTCTTTCTTTCTTTTCCAAAGACATGATCTGCCGGCCACCGAGACGACCCCCCCCCCCCCGCTCCCCCAGCTCAGGAAATATTATATTGATCTGTATTTTAAAATGTAGGCAGATTTTCAGTGACATTATCTATGAATGTATGGGAGCGTCAACAGCAGATGTTACTATTATTGTGAACACCCTCTTTTCTACTTTTTTTTTTTTACTAATAGCCCAATTTCATAGCCTTAAGAGTGTGCATATCATGAATGCTTGGTCTTGTTGGATTTGTGAGAATCTACTGAATCTACTGGTACCTTGTTTCCCATGAAACAATAAGAAATATACTCAAAACCTTGATTAATCTTTTTAGTCACATAGCACTACTATTATTCTGAACACTACTGTACACACCTACAGTCAGGTCTAGAAGGAGTTGGACAGCAATGCAAATAAGTGGACCCACAGGATAATGTGCCTCTAGTGGTCGCTTGCAAGCGCCACTCCCAGATTCGACATCAACATTAGTGTAGGTTGCACATGTGGACGAGATTGAAGATGTGCGATGAATGGAAATAAAACAGAGCAACACAGTCTCACAGCCAACTCCTCACTTTTTGATGCAAAATGTTCATTATGGTGGAACATTAATATTTGACGTGGTGACAAAAAGGGAACCACTAACCATAACAATGACCACAACAGATGAATGTTCCCAGATGACACAGAAGTGAAGCAATAGATGGATCATGCTGCAATGAAAAATACACATTTCCCCTCATGTCAGTGAACAAACATCACAATGTGACGAGTTGGGAGTGAAAATGTGCAGAACTGAGCCATTTCACATAAGAAAGCCCAGTTTCAAAAAGAGATGAAAACTGTCAAAATAATTAGCTGGAATCTCACAGTTTTACATTTTCTGTGCACAGTAAAAATGTTGTAAACTGCTCAGTTCACTGCTGGGTTTGTCTGATCTCCACCAACACAGAGGTGAAGCATTATTTTGTGAAACCTGACATTTTTTTTTTCCAATTTGTGATTGTAATGTATGCAGGTGTTCAGCTTTAATTGAAGGGGTTATTCAAAGTATTTATGTATCTGTATTATGTATTTATATATCTGTTTATACACAGTCCCTCCATTTGCAGACTCCATAATTAAATGAACAAACTAAATATAAGGATCAAATCAAATCAATTTTATTTATATAGCGCCAAATCAAAACAAACAGTTGCCCCAATGCACTTTATATTGTAAGGCAAAAGCCATACAATAATTACAGAAAAACCCCAACAGTCAAAACGACCCCCTGTGAGCAAGCACTTGGCGACAGTGGGAAGGAAAAACTCCCTTTTAACAGGAAGAAACCTCCAGCAGAACCAGGCTCAGGGAGGGGCAGTCTTCTGCTGGGACTGGTTGGGGCTAAGGGAGAGAATCAGGAAAAAGACTAACGAAGGGATGGTTCAGGGTCACCTGATCCAGCCCTAACTATAAGCTTTTTCAAAAAGGAAAGTTTTAAGCTTAATCTAAAAGTAGAGAGGATGTCTGTCTCCCTGATCCGAATTGGGAGCTGGTTCCACAGGAGAGGAGCCTGAAAGCTGAAGGCTCTGCCTCCCATTCTACTCTTACAAACCCTAGGAACTACAAGTAAGCCTGCAGTCTGAGAGCGAAGCGCTCTATTGGGGTGATATGGTACTATGAGGTCCCTAAGATAAGATGGGACCTGATTATTCAAAACCTTATAAGTAAGAAGAAGAATTTTAAATTCTATTCTAGAATTAACAGGAAGCCAATGAAGAGAGGCCAATATGGGTGAAATATGCTCTCTCTTTCTAGTCCCTGTCAGTACTCTAGCTGCAGCATTTTGAATTAACTGAAGGCTTTTCAGGGAACAACTAATAATAATGAATTACAATAGTCCAGCCTAAAAGAAATAAATGCATGAATTAGTTTTTCAGCATCACTCTGAGACAAGACCTTTCTAATTTTAGAGATATTGCGCAAATGCAAAAAAGTAGTCCTACATATTTGTTTAATATGCACATTGAAGGACATATCCTGATCAACAGTTACTCCAAGATTTCTCACAGTATTACTAGAGTTCAGGGTAATGCCATCCAGAGTAAGGATCTGGTTAGACACCATGTTTCTAAGATTTGTGGGGCCAAGTACAATAACTTCAGTTTTATCTGAATTATCTGAAAGGATTACTGACAATAATAAATTGAGGATTCATTATTGTCATACCATCTACGCTTTCACATGACATGATAAGAAATTAGGTTTCAAAAGGTCCGAGCATTAGGGAATAACCCTTTTGTGTCTGATGATTTGCGGATGTTCATGCTGGTTATACAGTCCCAAATTGAGCTTTAAAAAATGAGTTTTACAGCAACATGTTCACAGAGCTGGTAAAACGGATATTTGCGACCGTATAACATCATGAACATCCCCAAATTATTAGACACAAGGGTGTTATTCCCATTCTAATCCAATTCCATCATTTGCATGGTTTATTTTTCTGTAGGTAATTCGGTCAGCGAGGCTTACTGTTGAGGCAGCGTCGCTCCACATTTGATGGTGTAATCCATCAAATGTGAAAATCCATCAAATCCATCAAATGTGAAACAGTAATTCTGTATCAGAATCCACATCAATACTTTCATATGGCAGCTTAGATTCACCCATTTCGGCGGCGGCATCAGTACACGACTTTCTCTTGCTCTCAGCTAACAGCGCCATTATGACATCTGCATAGCAGCGCGTGCAGCCGGTGTTTTGTCGAGATGTACGTCTCGTCACATAAATGGACAGTGAAGAGAATCAAGGGTGCAATTCAGAACTAGCCAACGGTTTCTAGATAAGCTCAGATGCATTCTGAGCATCCAGAACAGTAATTTTAATGTTTTGAGAAGACCATAAAGTGGACACCATTTGACTTATACAATTTGAAACTGTGGATATAAGTACTTTATTCTGAGAATAGCCAGCACTGATTTTATTAACATCCTGGTGTAAATAAGGTATCAGAACTCAAAAAGAATGATAGGTTGAGTTTTCATAAAAAAAAAAAAAAAACTGCAATGTGGTAAAATGTATTCATAAATATGAAAGAACAGGCTCTTAATAATTATTAACTATCGCAGACTGTATTTTTTTTCTCAAGATTTGTTTTTGCATAAGTTTGAAAAAACAACTGATCATAAGTTTAGGATAAATTACTTATCATGAATTTGGCACTAATGACAACACTACATAGACTGATTTTGAAGATCAAACAATAATTGCAGATGAGCTTTCTGAGGTTCCAGATAGCTTTTCTGATTTCCTTTTCTAACTTTCAGAATTTAGTAAATTAGCATATTGTCCATTGATACTTATGTTAGACATTAGTCCCTAGAGGCAACTATTTTTGGTTTCAAATCTGGGGAAATGCAGTCCCAGAAAATTCCGAATGTGACAAACAAGAAACAGGTGTTGTAAACAAGTCAATGCTGCTAAAAATACAAACTTGCAGAAACAAATATACTATTCTGACATGGTTTTGCACACAAGACTGACATGGTTTGCACATAAGACTGGCATAGCATGTTTCAAGTACACACATATATGTCAGAAGGTGGGGGGGACATACCATATTCTGTCCCCCTGGTTGAAAAGGTGGGGGGGGGGCATGTCCCCCCTATCCCCCACCAAATTGCGCTCATGCCTAGAATATTGCGCATGCGCAGTAGCACTGAGGGCTGGCCTCTTGACAGGAATGACATCTCATCAGAACAAGGAGTAATACATCCAAATGTGAAAAGGTCAAATATTATACGGTCTGAAATCTCACATGATTAACCAATCAGATTTGCAGAAAAAATGTAATTGGATTAGAATATGAGATATAAATCAGAGCAATAATTAAAAAAAATAATAAAAAGCAACACAGTTGTAACAAGCAGCATGACAGAATTGTTATGCAAAATACAGTTGTGCAAGAGATCAGTTATTGTGCAAATACTTGTATATGTTTGTGCAAAAGGTCAAGGTGTTATGCAACTAAGGTATTAAGAGGTGTCTCAGTCTGCATAGTGTTAGTTTGGGCAGGACACAAAGCCAAGTCAGCTGACTCCTTCATAAGCTTTCAACTGGCACATTCCTTATACAGCACCATATATACTGCCACAGGGTGCATAGGTGCGCTCCCGGCCTATAGGCTTATCTGTGTAAGCATCTGGAAGAATAGGGAGGTCCAGAAAAGAGCCACATTGCCATAGCAATGAAATAAAACTTTCCTTTTGACGGATGTAGTCCTGACTGAACTTTTATAGCCAGTTTTATTTTTCAGTGACCTCAACCTGTGACCTTCTGCACCTAAAATTAAAAGGCTTTGACACTAACCTTTGTCAGATGTCTCCTGAATGTTCTGAGATAAACAGTTGATTTGTTATTGGAAAATGTGCTGGAAGGATGGAGGACAGACAAATGCACTATGAGATTTGAGGACAACAAAGCTGCAGCCTCAACATGAGTCAGGAGGTTAAAAATACAGCCAACAACTGACACAAGCAAAATCGTGTCATCAGCACACAGATTTGAATAAGCCAGTTTCACATTTTTTGAGTATCACTTCCTGATGACACTGAGTGGGGATACTGTACTCACCTCTTTCTCTGCAAAACAAGTCAAACTTTTTATGATATATTTGCTTAGTGCTCCGCAGACTGATTTTGCTCCAGAGCTTCTTCACGAAGGTCTGCAGCACAATTTACTTTTATTTGCTCCTCGACAAAAGCGAACAAAGTCTGCAGGGCGCTGCATCAGTCAAATAGCACAGAAACTCAGAATTGCGTGGGATTTACATAACATTTAGAAAAATGTCAAAGAAATTACAGCTCGACTGAATAACTCAAAAGGGTACAAAGTAAACTACCCAAAACTGAAAATGTCTTGAGCAAAGGTACATTAGAAAATGACTGAGTTTGTTAGTGGTGTGAAGTAAACTACTGTAAAAATGTTGAAAATGCGAGAAGACATGAGCATTGTCTTCAGTTTAAGTTAAAAGTGAAAGGAATGCTTCACTGCAGAAATTTGCTGATTTTCACCTTTGAAATGAGTCGCCTGAGACTGTCGCATTGCGAGACACAGATCGGCACATCTCACATATCAGTGCACCAATGTATGCTTATTAAAAAACCTTAATTTAATCAGCATGCTGAAGAGATCTTCTCTCCAGAGTCAAATTAAACGGATAAACCTTTCTGGAGACAGTGTGTCATTAACCCAGAGCTGATGCTCTTAGAGAAAATCCTCACCACTTACCGACAACCCTCAGGAGAAGCAGCCTGACCTTGTAAATGTCTCTCCGTGAATTTTCCAAAGAAGCGGGTGAAACGCACGTTCGAACTGGCAAAAACTGTCGACAGCTGCCAGATATACTGTGATTCAAGAGAGGATTTTTTTTTTTTTCAGAGAAATAAGAAATTATAAAATCAAGCCTGCAAAGTTGGTGGTGGTACAATCATTTTGTTCGTCAAGTGAGATTCCTTCTAAAAATGTTTTACATCGTCTTTCTTTAAACTAGGCGATCATAACTTTAATTGTGTAAACCTGCCTCTCCCAAACTATAGAACAACGTCTTCTGAGACCCATGAAAATGTATTATTATAATTTTGAATAATACATGAAACTAAAATGAAGTATATATTATGTTCAACTAGGTCAGATAAATAAAGAACAACACAATCAATTCCCATCTTTTGGTTTTTATCTGAGGCCAAAATATGGCCATCAGGAATTGTGAAGGTCTTGCGTCCATCCGTCTGTCTCTGCTCAGCATAAGTCCAGTCCTATTACTGCCAGAGTCTTTCAATTCACAGGTAACATTCTTGGGACACAGTCCTTGGACAAGTCCAAAGATGGCTAACCTTGACCTGATCTAATGGGTCAAAATGTCACATTCTTTCTACACACTCAGCATAACTCCAGTCCTGTTACTGCCAGGGTCTTCCAAATCACAGGAAGCATTCTTGGGACACAGTCCTTGGACAGATTCAAAGATGGCTAACCATGACCTATTCTAAGGGGTCAAAAGGTCACATTCTTTCTTCACACTCTTTCATTGATTACATGCTCATACGACCGAGGGTATTTTAGCATTGTGTTATATATATTTGATTATTATATCATTTTTAACAAGCCCTACCATAGACCGATGTTCTGTCCAGAGTGTACCCTGCCTCACATCCTATGACTGCTAAGATAGGGTCCAGTCCTGCCTCCTCCCACCCCATGACCCTTGACTGGAGTAAGTGGGTATAGAAAATGAATGAATTAAATTAATTTAATAAATTTTTAATATTACAAAATTGGAAATCAGAGACTTCAAATCAATCAAATTTGGCATTCCATCCATTTTGTTGAATTAAAGAGTAATTCATTTATTAATTCATCCATTTTCTATACCTATTTACTCCAATCAAGTGTCATGGTGAGGGGGAGGGGGGGGCTATTCCAGCAGTCATAGGGTGATAGGTGGGCTACACCCTGGACAGGATGGCAGTCTGCTGGAGGGCAAAAAGTTACTGTAAAATTCACTGATGCCTAAAGCTTTTGCAGAATTCAATCAGTCACTGATTTTCTATACCTGCTGACTTCAGTTAAAGGTCACGGAGAAGCTGAAGCCTATCCCAGCAGTCTTTGGGTGAGAAACAGGGTACACCCTGGACCAGGGGTGGATGGTCACTAGAGGGCACTGCTCCCTCAAAATATTGGGAAAATATAATACAACATTATTTATGAATAAGAAATAAATATGATTTGCTCAGAGTCCATACGCAAGTACCAGTAAGTGTCAGTGTGCATTTAAATGTGTTCCAACACTTCATTTCAGTTTGTGATGACTTCCTGTTTGGGTCAAAGGTCATATGAATGCCTATGGAAGGTAATAAATGTCTCACAATCATGTGACCTGAGTCTTAGTTTTAATTTGAGCACCAAACTTTCCCTCTGTGCTCTGTGCATCCAGGACCACTTGCCATCATTACCGCCAGCAACAAAGTTGGAGGAAGTTATGTTTTTGGCCGTTTGTTTGTTTGTCTGATTGTGAACATCCTGGAGCCCACAATTTTTCATGTACCATTATGAGATTTTTACTGAATATTCATATCTTAATAGGCAAGCACTGATTAAATTTTCAAGGTCATAGGTCAAACATCAAAGTCAGGCAAAATCTTGGGAAATTGGAAAAATCCTTATCTTTAACATTGAATGAATTTTCAAAAATTCATACCTCAAAAAAGATCTGATTTATTTCATATATGAGACACATGTATGATGGTTATGATGAAATCCTTTATTGACTGCCAAATTGTGATCCGGATCTGATCCAGATTGCAGATTTTTTGGCCATTTAAATTTAGCATTGAAAAACTCATTTAATGTATATTTTACATTATTTCTACACCAAACATGCCCCAATCACTCTTCTATTTCAAAGTGAGGTGCAGACTGGCACTCACTATCACCTGACAAAGTTTGATCTGGATCTGATCTAGATTGTGAATTTTGTCGACATTTGAATTTAATATTGAAAAGCCCATTTGTTGTACATTTTGCCTTATATCTCAGGCAAAAGTGTCTCAGTCGCTCTCATTTTTCTGTTATGGATTTAACTACACCACCAAAATTGCATGGAGGTTCCTATTTTATGCCTGTTTGTCCCTCTTCTACCATAGTTATCAGTCAGAAATGAAGTACCAAAAAGCAGTGACACATTGTGCATAGCAGAGATAAACAATGTTTTGTGAAAATTAGCTGAAAAAGATTTCAGAAACTGAAAAAAGATTGAAAAAACTGACAACACCACAAAAAACTGTGATTCAAGTGCATGAACAAAATACATACTCCTGACATTTGATCACACCTAATAGGAGTTTGACCTTGAAAATTTTCCAAGGTAAAATTTTATGGAATTGGAAACTCGTGGGGC
The DNA here is from genome assembly GCF_902500255.1 of Thalassophryne amazonica. Taxonomy (NCBI): domain Eukaryota; kingdom Metazoa; phylum Chordata; class Actinopteri; order Batrachoidiformes; family Batrachoididae; genus Thalassophryne; species Thalassophryne amazonica. The sequence continues at coordinate 15,012,163 of NC_047105.1, forward strand.
AGCATAGTGGCTTAGTGGTTATAACTGTTGCCTCACAGCAAAAAGGTCATGGGAGGGTCATTTCTGTGTGCAGTTTGCATGTTCTCCCTGTGTTTGCTAGGATTGCTAAAAAAAACAGTTTCAGCAGTTTTGAGTTTGTAGCGTCAACAGCAGATGCTACTAATATTGTGAACACCCCCTTTTCTACATTTTTTACTAATAGGCCAATTTCATAGTGTGCATATGATGAATGCTTGGTCTTGTTGGATTTGTGAGAATCTACTGAATCTACTGGTACCTTGTTTCCCATGTAACAATAAGAAATATACTCAAAACCTGGATTACCCTTTTTAGTCACATAGCGCTACTATTATTCTGAACACTACTGTATAAGTGTAATAAAGGTTTGCAATCAAAAATAAGAAAGAAAAAAGTAAAGCAGAAAATAATTTTCCACACACATTTATTCAAATATGCAAATATGCCATTTCTGTCTGCTATTACACAACGGTTACAACACAAACTTCTACCTGCTCCTACCTGCTGTGCTGCTCCTAAAGCAGCTTTCATTCACACTTTGGCCCACTTTGGCTCCTTACAGTCTGAGGAGCGCCCCCCCACCCCACTCTACGACCACGGTGCTATTACATGTTTTTTGATTGAATTTTATTGAACAATAAACTTACACACAGCACAGAAGTTTTACTCACACAACGTCACTCTGGATGAAACAATTATAGGTTCGCCGACGACCACCACAGCTTTTGTGCGGCGTTTGTCCAACTTTTAGTTACTTTTCTCATGTTTCATTTGTGCGTTTTTGCCATGTGCCTTTTACAAAGGAGTGGCTTCTGTCTGGCCACTCTACCATATAGGCCTGATTCATGGATTGCTGCAGAGATTGTTTTCTTTCTGGAATGTCCATAGAAGAATGCTGGACCTCTGACTGATTGGCCATTGGGTTCTTGCGCACCTCCCTGACTTAAGGCCCTTCTTCCCTTATCGCTCAGATTAGACGGTCTACAAACAATTCCTTTGACTTCATGCTTGCTTTGTGCTCTGACATGCACTGTCAACTGTGGGACCTTATACACAGACAGGTGTGTGCCTTTCCAAATCATGTCCAATCAATTGAATCTACCCCAGGTGGACTCCACTGAATTTAGACCAGTGAATTTAACGTCAATTATTATGAAGGTTTTTGAAAAATTTGTGCGGTCAGAGATCCTGAGAAACACAGAGCAGTTACTGGATTCTCTTGTTTGCTTACAGGCCTCACAGACGGGTGGAGGACACCACATTCACTCTTCTTAACCTGCTTTTTAAACATTTGTAGGCGAATGGATGTCATGCTAGACTTTTATTTATTGATTTCTCTTCTGCTTTTAATACAATCCAGCCACATATTTTAACCTGTAGGCTTTTAGATCAATTTAATTTAAGTAATAATCTCGCTGGCTGGATTATTGACTTTTTAACCGAACGGACGCAGTGGGTCAGGTTTAATAGTGTTCTACCTGACCAAGTGGAATCGTCAACTGGTTCACCCCAGGAGTGTGTCCTGTCCTCCTTGCTTTTAATCCTGTATACAAACATGCGTCAGAATATGCAGGAGAAGAGGACAGTTTTAAAATATGCAGATGACTCTGTCATTGTAAGTTTACTGCAGGAGAATGAAATCAGTCATGGACCTGTTGTTGACCACTTTGTCAGGTGGTGTGAAGAGTCCCACCTTCAGCTGAATATTTCAAAGATTAAAAATATGATTGTGAATTTCAGAAAGAACCCCTGTATACCTGAAGCCACAGTCATCAAGGGTCAGAAGGTGGAACTTGTGCAGTCGTATAAGTACCTTGGAACTATGATAGACTGTAAACTGAACTTTGAGACCAACTGTGAAGTTGTATGTAAAAAAGGGCATCAGCATCTGCTTTGTTTAAGAAAGCTGTCATCTTTTAATATTAACAAAAACATCATGGCACTTTTTTATCAGTCTTTTATTTAATCCGTTTTGTCTTATCTTTTGTTGTGTGGGCCGCTGAAGAGGAGGTACTGCTGGCCCACCACCACCAGATGGCGCCCTGCTTGGAGTGCGGGCTCCAAGCACGAGCGGGCGTCGGACCTACTGGGAGTGACAGCTGTCACACATCATCAACACCAGATGTCACTCATCAACCACATCCTCCATAAAAGCCGGACTGCAACTCCACCTCCCCGCTGAGAAATCAGCTACCATTCAGGTAACCTTCTGTGCTGTGATTTTTCTGAGACTGAATATTGTTCTGTGTGCAGCCATTTTTCCTGTGGTGACAGTCTGAAGTTGGATTGGCGGATAGTGTGAGCGCGCCGTCTTCGCCTCTCACTCCTTCCAGGGAAGTGACTGACAGGAGCTGCACGGGTGATTCTGTGTCTGGAGGTGGAGGTTTTCCCTCCTGGAGGAATTAAGCTCTGTAAGATTGCTGGGTGTATATACACACACCCACCATTAACTGTTTTTGTTTCTGCCAGCAGTACCGGGTCTGACTGCTGAAGACAATGGCCACCTGGGGCGCAGGGCTTGGCGGCTCCGGTGTTCTTCAGATCCGTTGGCGGTGGAAACTGTGTGGGATCCGGCTCTTCTCTTGCCAGACGTCTTCTATCTTCGAGCCTGCCCACACGTCACCTTGTGTATGATTGATGATCCACATTCTCTGTCATTGTCTGTTTTTTGTTGTGCGATTCACAACATTAAATTGTTACTTTTTGGCTTATCAATTGTCTGTTCATTAACGCCCCCTGTTGTGGGTCCGTGTCACGACACCTTCCCAACAGGATTTCTCGGCCAGCGTCATGCATCCCGAGGGGCGTCAACCAGAGCTTGGACAGCCAATGGAAGAGCAAGGTGCACAGGCGCCAGCAGGAGGCGTGTTAGGTGAGCTGCAGCAAATTCTAACCGCTTTCACTGCTCGGTTGGATTTGGTAACCGAGCAGAACGTTATTCTCAATCGGAGGATGGAGGCTCTCACCGCCAGGGTGGAGGCGCGCGATCAAAGCGCTGCTGCAGCACCTCCTCCTGCTGGTCCCATGCCCCACACAGATGTTCCACTGGTCGTTCAACGACCCCCCCACCGTTCCCTGAAGCATACATAAGCCCTCCGGAGCCGTACGGAGGTTGTGTCGAGACGTGCGCGGACTTCCTAATGCAGTGTTCGCTCGTCTTTGCACAGCGTCCCGTCATGTACGCATCAGATGCTAGCCGGGTGGCTTATGTCATCAGTTTGCTTCGAGGAGAGGCATGCGCCTGGGCTATGGAGCTCTGGGAGCAGAACTCCCGGCTCCTAACATCATACGCTGGGTTTGTAAGGGAGTTCAAACAGGTTTTTGATCATCCCAACAGAGGCGAGACCGCTTCGAGCATGCTACTGTCAATGAGACAGGGGCAACGGAGTGCAGCCGAGTATGCAGTCGACTTCTGCATCGCGGCTGCGAGGTCCGGATGGAGTAACATTGCACTCCGCGCCGCCTTCATAAACGGACTGTCTCCGGTCCTGAAGGAGCATCTGCTGGCTAAGGAGGAACCGTGGGATTTTGATGGGCTTGTCGACCTGGTTATACGCTTAGACAACCGCTTAGAGGAACACCGTCGGGAGCAGGGCAGGGGGCGTGGCCGGGCACGAGCCGTCCCTCTTCCTTCCGGGTCCGAAAGGGTGCCGTCGTCCCCACACTCCACAGCCAGAGGGCTCCGTGTGGCAACAGCTCCCCCTGCTGACGAAGCTATGGACACGAGCAGGGCCAAAGTGAAATCAAATGACAGACAAAGGAGGCTGACCCGCGGGGAGTGTTTTTTCTGTGGCTCTAGTGATCATATACAGAGGAACTGCCCCAAACGGTCAAACTACAACGCCCGTCCTTAGATACTGGGCTAAGGGTGGGCCATAACACGCACGCGGGGAAGCCCCGTAAATCCGCACGAATCCCAGTCACGATCCTAAGTGAGGATTTAACCTTTCACGCCCCAGCACTAGTAGACACGGGGTCGGAAGGGAATCTGCTGGACAGCAGATGGGCAAAGGAAGTAGGGCTCCCTCTGGTGGCTCTGCCTTCACCTTTGAAGGTACGGGCACTAGATGGTACCCTTCTTCCATTAATCACACACCAGACACAGCCCGTGACATTGGTTGTGTCTGGGAATCACAGGGAGGAGATTGTGTTTTATGTAACACCTTCTACCTCCCGAGTGATTTTAGGGTTTCCATGGATGGTGAAGCACAATCCCCGGATTGATTGGCTGTCTGGGGTTGTGACGAAGTGGAGCGAAACCTGCCACCGGGAATGTTTAGGATCCTCGGTTCCACCCGGTGTGACAGCTAATGAGGAGGTCAAAGTCCCCCCCAATCTGACGGCGGTGCCGGAGGAGGTACCACGATCTTGCTGACGTCTTCAGCAAAGATCTGGCACTCACTCTTCCCCCGCACCGACCGTACGATTGCGCCATCGATTTGATCCCGGGCGCTGAGTACCCGTCCAGCAGGCTGTACAACCTCTCACATCCGGAACGCGAATCAATGGAGACCTACATCCGGGACTCATTAGCTGCCGGGCTGATCTGGAACTCCACCTCCCCGATGGGTGCTGGTTTCTTTTTTGTGGGCAAGAAAGACGGCGGACTCCGTCCATGCATTAATTACAGGCGGCTGAACGAGATCACGGTTCGCAGCCGATACCCTCTGCCCCTGTTAGATTCAGTGTTCACGCCCCTGCATGGAGCCCAAATTTTCACAAAACTGGATCTTAGAAATGCGTACCACCTGGTTCGGATCCGGAAGGGAGACGAATGGAAGATGGCATTTAACACCCCCTTAGGTCACTTTGAGTACCTGGTCATGCCGTTCGGCCTCACAAATGCCCCCGCGACGTTCCAAGCATTGGTTAATGACATCTTGCGGGACTTCCTGCATCGGTTTGTCTTCGTATATCTAGACGATATACTCATCTTTTCTCCAGACCCTGAGACTCATGTCCAGCATGTACGTCAGGTCCTGCAGCGGTTGTTGGAGAACCGGCTGTTTGTGAAGGGCGAGAAGTGCGAGTTCCACCGTACTTCTTTGTCCTTCCTGGGGTTCATCATCTCCTCCAACTCCGTCGCCCCTGACCCGGCCAAGGTTGCGGCGGTGAGAGATTGGCCCCAACCAACAAGCCGTAGGAAACGACAACAGTTCCTCGGCTTTGCAAATTTCTATCGGAGGTTCATTAAGGGCTACAGTCAGGTGGTTAGCCCCCTGACTGCCCTGACCTCCACTAAAGTCCCCTTCACCTAGTCGGATTGGTGCGAAGTCGCGTTTAGGGAGTTGAAACGCCGGTTCTCGACTGCGGCAGTTCTGGTGCAGCCTGATCCTAATCGCCAGTTCATAGTTGAAGTGGATGCCTCTGACTCAGGGATAGGAGCCGTGCTGTCCCAGAGCAGGGAGTCCCATAAGGTACTCCACCCTTGTGCCTATTTTTCCTGCAGGTTGACCCCGGCTGAAAGGAATTATGACATCAACAACCGGGAACTCCTGGTGGTGAAGGAGGCTCTTGAGGAGTGGAGACACCTGTTGGAGGGAGCGACGGTGCCCTTCACGGTTTTCACGGACCATTGGAACCTGGAGTACATTTGGACCGCCAAGCGGCTGAACCCCAGGCAAGCCCGCTGGTCACTGTTCTTCGGGCGCTTTGACTTCCAGATCACATATCGCCCCGGGACCAAGAACCAACGATCGGATGCCCTGTCCCGGGTGCACGAAGAGGAGGTCAAGGCTGAGTTGTCGGACCCAACAGAGACCATCATCCCCGAGTCCACTGTTGTGGCCACCCTCACCTGGGACGTGGAGAAGACCGTCCGGGAGGCCCTGGCACGGAACCCGGACCCGGGGACTTCTGTCATGGTTCCAAGCTCTCCTGTCATCCGGGGGTGTGCAGAATCGTGGCAGTGGTCCAGCAGCACTTCTGGTGGGTGTCTATGGAAGCCGATGTCCGGGATTACATCCAGGCCTGTACCACCTGTGCCAGGGGCAAGGCTAACCACAAAAGGACTTCGGGCCTCCTCCAGCCTCTACCGGTGCCTCACCGCCCCTGGTCCCACATCGGCCTGGACTTCTTCACGGGCCTCCTGCTGTCCCAGGGCAACACCACCATCCTCACGATAGTGGACCGGTTCTCCAAGGCGGCCCACTTCGTGGCCCTCCCGAAGCTCCTGACGGCCCAGGAGACGGCAGACCTCCTGGTCCACCACGTCGTGCGTCTGCATGGGATACCATCGGACATCGTCTCGAATCTTGGTCCTCAGTTCTCTTCCCAAGTCTGGAGGAGTTTCTGCAGGGAACTGGGGGGGGCCACCGTGAGTCTCTCGTCCGGGTATCACCCTCAGACAAACGGACAGGCAGAGCGGGCTAACCAGGAGCTGGAGCAGGCCCTCTGCTGCGTGACCGCCTGCGCACATGACAGCCTGGAGCAACCATCTGGCCTGGATCGAGTACGCCCACAACAGCCAAGTGTCGTCTGCCACCGGCCTCTCCCCGTGTGAGGTGTGTTTGGGGTACCAGCCCCCATTGTTCCCGCTCGTGGAGGGAGAGGTCGGTGTGCCCTCGGTCCAGGCCCACCTCAGGAGGTGCTGCCGGGTGTGGTGGACTGCCCGTTCTGCCCTGTTGAAGGCCCGGACGAGGGCCAAGGCCCATGCAGACCACCGGTGTTCCCCGGCCCCTGCATACCAGCCCGGGCAGGAGGTGTGGTTGTCGACCAAGGACATTCCGCTTCAAGTGGAGTCACAAAAACTCAAGGACCGGTTTATTGGACCATTTCCCATCCTCAAGGTCCTCAGTCCGGCCGCAGTGAAGCTAAAGCTGCCAGCTTCACTGCGGCTCCACCCGGTTTTTCATGTGTCACGTCTCAAACGTCATCACACCTCACCACTCTGCACCCCTGGACCTACACTGCTTCCTGCCCGGATCATCGACGGGGAGCCGGCATGGACCGTGCATCGGCTCCTGGACGTCCGTCGTAAGGGTCGGGGGTTCCAGTATCACCCCAATAGAGCGCTTCACTCTCAGACTGCAGGCTTACTTGTAGTTCCTAGGGTTTGTAAGAGTAGAATGGGAGGCAGAGCCTTCAGCTTTCAGGCTCCTCTCCTGTGGAACCAGCTCCCAATTCAGATCAGGGAGACAGACACCCTCTCTACTTTTAAGATTAGGCTTAAAACTTTCCTTTTTGCTAAAGCTTATAGTTAGGGCTGGATCAGGTGACCCTGAACCATCCCTTAGTTATGCTGCTATAGACGTAGACTGCTGGGGGGTTCCCATGATGCACTGTTTCTTTCTCTTTTTGCTCTGTATGCACCACTCTGCATTTAATCATTAGTGATCGATCTCTGCTCTCCCACCCCCCCCACCCCCCCCCCCACAGCATGTCTTTTTCCTGGTTCTCTCCCTCAGCCCCAACCAGTCCCAGCAGAAGACTGCCCCTCCCTGAGCCTGGTACTGCTGGAGGTTTCTTCCTGTTAAAAGGGAGTTTTTCCTTCCCACTGTAGCCAAGTGCTTGCTCACAGGGGGTCGTTTTGATCGTTGGGGTTTTACATAATTATTGTATGGCCTTGCCTTACAATATAAAGCGCCTTGGGGCAACTGTTTGTTGTGATTTGGCGCTATATAAAAAATTGATTGATTGATTGATTGATTGATTCCAGTATCTGGTGGACTGGGAGGGGTATGGACCCGAAGAACGCTCCTGGGTGAAGAGGAGCTTCATCCTGGACCCGGCCCTCCTGGCCGACTTCTACGCCCGGCATCCGGACAAGCCTGGTCGGGCGCCAGGAGGCGCCCGTTGGGGGGGGGGGTCCTGTTGTGTGGGCCGCTGAAGAGGAGGTACTGCTGGCCCACCACCACCAGATGGCACCCTGCTTGGAGTGCGGGCTCCAAGCACGAGAGGCCGTCAGACCTACTGGGAGTGACAGCTGTCACACATCATCAACACCAGCTGTCACTCATCAACCACATCCTCCATAAAAGCCGGACTGCAACTCCACACCCCCGCTGAGAAATCACCTACCATTCAGGTAACCTTCTCTGCTGTGATTTTTCTGAGACTGAATATTGTTCTCTGTGCAGCCGTTTTTCCTGTGGTGACAGTCTGAAGCTGGATTGGCAGATAGTGTGAGCGCGACGTCTTCGCCTCTCACTCCTTCCAGGGAAGTGACTGACAGGAGCTGCACGGGTGATTCTGTGTCTGGAGGTGGAGGTTTTCCCTCCTGGAGGAATTAAGCTCTGTAAGATTGCTGGGTGTATATACACCCACCCACCATTAACTGTTTTTGTTTCTGCCAGCAGTACCGGGTCTGACTGCTGAAGACAGTGGCCACCTGGGGCGCAGGGCTTGGCGGCTCCGGTGTTCTTCAGATCCGTTGGCGGTGGAAACTGTGTGGGATCCGGCTCTTCTCTTGCCAGACGTCTTCTATCTTCGAGCCTGCCCACACGTCACCTTGTGTATGATTGACGATCCACATTCTCTGTCATTGTCTGTTTTTCGTTGTGCGATTCACAACATTAAATTGTTACTTTTTGGCTTATCCATTGTCCGTTCATTAACGCCCCCTGTTGTGGGTCCGTGTCACGACACCTTTCCAACAATCTTTAGTGTCATGGTATGGTGCTTGTCAGTGACGGAGAGGGACAAACTGATGCAGATTGTGAAGTGGTCAGGAAAGCTGATTGAGGAACCACAGCTACACAAGATCACAAAATTGATTCTACATGACCATTCACACCCTCTATATAGGGAATTTCAGCTTCTCCCCTCTGGAGGTTTGCAGTCCCAAAGTGCAGAACAAAGCACTACAGGAATGGCTTCATACCAGCTGCTATTATTCAGACAAATCAATTATAAATTATCATAGGAAAATTTGCACCAATTTAGGTAGTTTCTAAGGTGTGGTTTAATGTGGTTTTGAGCACTTTTATGAGTGTGTCAGGTCTTTAAGTATGTAACTGTTGTCCTTATACGTATGTTTTAAGTTGGATGCTTTCTGTGATTGCAACACAAATCTACCTACGGGTATTAATAAAGTAACCTGACTTGACCAATTAAGCTATAGAAACATCTCACAGATGATGAGTGGAAACAGGATGCACTTGAGCTCAATTTTGAGCTTCATGGCAAAGTGTGTGAACGCTTATGTACATATGATTTCTTAGGTTTCTTTCTTACTTTTCTTTATTTTTAACAAATTTGCAAAAATAAAAAACATACTTTTTTCACATTGTCATTATGGGGTATTGTGTGTAGAATTTTGAGGGAAAAAAATTATTTCACCCATTTTGAAAAAAGGTTGTAAGAAAACAAAATGTGGAAATAGTGACATGCTGTGAATAATTTCTGGATGCACTGTGCACACTGTGAAGGGCCCTCTCAGCTGTTTATATTGGTTATACACTGTGGTAATTAAAGATATTAATTATTATTGTCATCCGATAACAGGTGATACTCTGTGTGTGTGTGTGTGTGTGTGTGTGTGTGTGTGTGTGTGTGTGTGTGTGTGTGTGTGTGTGTGTGTGTGTGTGTGTGTGTGTGTGTGTGTGTGAGAGAGAGACAGTGAGAGAGAGAGAGAGAGAGACAGAGACAGGTGGCCAGTCTATTGCAGGTCCAACACTTATTGACAGACAAACACCGTCATGGTCAATTAACAGTTTCAAATTCACCTAACTTGCATGTCTTTGGAAGTGGGAGGAAGCTGGAGCACCCGGAGAGAACCATACAAACATAAGGAGAACATGCAAATTCCAGAAAGGACCAGGTGGGAAGTGATCCCACGACCTTCTTTCTGTGAGGCATCAGTGGTAACCACTAAGCACCACCGCTAAGCATATGTGGGCACCATGCTGCCTACATATAAATATATATACAGTGAAATATCTAAAATTACATTTATCAGGCTGTTCTGATAAAAGCACACTTTTCAACTTAGTCCTCAATATGTAATTCATTACAGAATTGGGTAAACACTGGGCTGACATGAAAATGTTTGACATAAAATTTAGTTTTATTGTCACTGGGATGTATTTGTCTTGTAGCCAAACAGACACAACAGAGGCAGAAAAGCAAGATATTCATTAATTAAAGAGCTACTGGATTGAAGCTTGACTGGCCTTCTTGAAGTTTTATTGAGCAAGACTACAAGTCGCAAGACCCCAAGTCTACATTTAGCCCAGGGGTGAATGCAAAGTATAGATTTTCATGGGCACCGACCCCTTCAGCAGGTGACTTCACAGATGATCAGTTCATCAGGAAAACCCCCTCGTGAGGTGACTGGTTGCAAGTAAACCCTACAGACTGTTGTCCACCCTGATTAAGTCCATGAGCCAGCAGCTAATTTTAACCTAATTGGTATCATTTAAGGTGGTTCACCAACACTTACAACTCAGTCTTGTTATATCTTTTCCTACACAAAAATGACAGTGCTTTGAAAAGCAATTTGGGACTTTACACATTTTAATTTGTTTATACCATTTTAAATACAGAAAAAAACAAATTCAGACTTCTCAACATTATTTTTTTAAATTATCATCCTTCAACTCAAACTCAAAGCAAATCTCTAAAACTTAATAAAAATTCAATAAAAAATATCAAAGCCAAGATGATGGCTTGCATAAACAATGGTCCCCTTTCGTATAACACCTGTAAATAATCAGTTTTATTGTCAATTTTGTTTAGACAAGTCAGGGGATGGATACATGTATATTTCCAAGTAACTGAATATGCCTTGGACTTGTCTTTAATAAATACAAACAGTATAGTATTGTATGGTCACTCTGTCTAGAGGAGGCAGTTTTGATAAACTAAGTGACCATGCAAGAAGAAGGTGAGCAAGGAAAGCCACACAAGTCACCCAGATATATTAGAAGAAGTTATAGGCTTCTGTGGCTGTGATTTTAGAAATTGTGCACAGGAGAAGACTTTGTTACATTTTGTATTGGAAATGACATGAATTAAAATGTATAAAATCCCAATGGGCTGAATACTTTATCAAGTGACTGTAACATGCTTATTTCACCAACTTGAATGAGCGAAGCTCTTCACCATCTCACCATGTAATTTAGGTTCTGGGGAGCATTAGCATGGCTAAAACCCTTCAGCTTCAGCGGAGCTTCCACCCCCAGACCCCCGCTCCCCCAACTACAGCCCTCTTTACCCCCCGCTATTTTAAGCATTTTTCTTTATTTGCCTCTCACATGCCTGGAAAGTCCAAACTATCTCATTTCAGTCCTTCAAACTTTATTTTCAATCAGTAGTTTTGGAGAGCATTAGCATGACTAAAAACCATCAACTTCAAAACCCTTACAGAGGATAAACATGCCACAGCAAAAACAACAAACTGAAAAGCAGGTTAATCACCTGCACTGTTTTTTTTTTCCAGGAAGTGTTCAACATTTGACATTTCCAGTTTCACTGTTGACTTTTCACTGAATTCTCATGAGATCTCCTCAATTGTCGATCTAGGATATATCTATCCAGGAAATGTTAAACATTTGACATTTCTTATTTTGCTGTGGACTCAAAATTTGGCATTTCTTGTTTGGGACTCCCTGTACCAGGAGCGAGCTTGACACCATCGCTTCGCTCATGATATCTATCCCAATAGTGGCAACTACATCCAGGTAACAGTGAGAGAAAATTATAGAGGTGTCAAAATTTAAAAATGTTCAATTATATTGAACAGTATAACATTATTTGTATGATCATAAAAAATACAAAAAAAGGTATTGCTTGGACTGTCTATGACTAAACATTATGAAGATATGAGCATATAAAAAGCAAAAATGGTGGTAATAGCATTTCACTTTGTATAGGCACCAAAAATTAAAGTTGCTCCAATTTTAGTAAAAGGTGATGCCAGTTATCGGTTGAGATCATAGGAAATAGGACAGTTCTGAATTTTTGGATTTATAATGAATGGTCAAAGGTTAAAGTCCATTAGATAACATAAAATCCATTACTTAAAGAAAGTCCATTAGATAACATAAAAGTGAACTGAAACAGATGCTTCAGTTCACTTTTGTTCACATTCAGCGAGTATTGGTGAATTAATGTTCTGCCTTGCAAGCTGGCTCCAAAGTGAATAAATAACACATAAATACCAATGAGTGTGAGAGTCCATATGAACTGCTCTCTTTCATGAACAAATAATAAACAGACAATTCAGTAAAGTGAACTATTTTTGACATCACAACAGGTCAGCATTTTCTATGGTGGCCAAAGAACTCATTTGTCGCTATTTGGTGCAGTAGAATTAGTCTGAAAGTTCACATCATTTCCCTCACCCAAGGAGACATTTCAGAAATAACATTTCTGAAATGAAAGAATCAATAAAATGTTTTTGACATAGAAAAGTGGTACAAGCCTACAGAAAATTCACAAGAGGTATTCCTAAGGTAATCGATAAAATCTTATTAATACCCATCCCTAGTCAAGAGTCAGGGTTGGGGGGGATTATAGCCTGAAAAACACCTTTTTTTATATAGCTTAACAACCAAGAAGCCGAGATGGATCAACCCTGGTGGGAATATTGTTATGTGCAATAACAACTCGTTTACAAATCCCAGCACTAATGTCACCTTACCACATCTAAACTCCATTCCACATATTGTAAAGAAGATGCTCCTATCTCCTTTTCAACCCCAATCATGTTTATATATATGCATATGTATATGTGTATAGGTATGCGTGTACATGCATATATATATATATATATATATATATATATATATATATATATATATATATATATATATATACACAGTGAGGAAAATAAGTATTTGAACACCCTGTGATTTTGCAAGTTCTCCCACTTAGAAATCATGGAGGGGTCTGAAATTTTCATCTTAGGTGCACGTCCACTGTGAGAGACATAATCTAAAAAAAAAAAAAAAAAAAATCTGGAAATCACAATGTGTGATTTTTTTAAGAATTTATTTGTATGTTTCTGCTGTAAATAAGTATTTGAACACCTACCAACCATCAAGAATTCTGACTCACACAGACCTGTTAATTTTTCTTTATGAAGCCCTCTTATTCTGCACTCTTTACCTGTATTAATTGCACCTGTTTGAACTTGTAGCCTGTATAAAAGACACCTGTCCACACACTCAATCAATCACAGTCCAACCTGTCCACCATAGCCAAGACCAAAGAGCTGTCTAAGGACACCAGGGACAAAACTGTAGACCTGCACAAGGCTGGGATGGACTACAGGACAACAGGCAAGCAGCTTGGTAGAAGACAACAACTGTTATGATTATTTATTAGAAAGTGGAAGAAACATAAGATGACTGTCAATCTCCCTCGGTCTGGGATTCCATGCAAGATCTCACTTTGTGGGGTAAGGATGATTCTGAGAAAGCTCAGAACTACACAGGAGGAGCTGGTCAATGACCTGAAGAGAGCTGGGACCACAGTCACAAAGATTACATTAGTAACACATGATGCTGTTATGGTTTAAAATCCTGCAGGGCAGCAAGGTCCCCCTGCTCAAGCCAGCACATGTCCAGGCCTGTTTGAAGTTCACCAGAGACCATCTGGATGATCCAGAGGAGGCATGGGAGAAGGTCATGTGGTCAGATGAGACCAGAATAGAGATTTTTGGAATCAACTCCACTTACCATGTTTAGAGGATGAAAACAACCCCAAGAAAACCATCCCAACCGTGAAGCATGGGGGTGGAAAAATCATACTCTTGGGGTGCTCTTCTGCAAAGGGGACAGGACGACTGCACCGTATTGAAGGGAGGATGGATGGGGTCATGTATTGCATGATTTTGGCAAACAACCTCCTTCCCTCAGTAAGAGCATTGAAGATGGATCATGGCTGGGTCTTCCAGCATGACAATGACCCCAATGAGCCCCAGGGGCTCCATAAGAAGCATTTCAAGGTCCTGGAGTGGCCTGGCCAGTCTCCAGACCTGAACTCAATAGAAAATCTTTGGAGGGAGCTGAAACGCCAAACCTGAAAGATCTAGAGCAGATCTGTATGGAGGAGTGGACCAAAATCCCTGCTGCAGTGTGTGCAAACCTGGTGAAAAACTACAGGAAACGTTTGACCTCTGTAATTGCAAACAAAGGCTACTGTACCAAATATTAACATTGATTTTCACAGGTGTTCAAATACTTATTTGCAGCAGCAATATACAAATAAATTATTAAAAAATCATACATTGTGATTTCCGGATTTTTTTTTTTTTTAGATTATGTCTCTCACAGTGGACATACGAGGTCTGTCAATAAAGCAACGGTCCTTTTTATTTTTTTCCAAAACTATATGGATTTCATGCATATGTTTTTACGTCAGACATGCTTGAACCCTCGTGCGCATGCGTGAGTTTTTCCACGCCTGTCGGTGACGTCATTCGCCTGTGAGCACTCCTTGTGGGAGGAGTCGTCCAGCCCCTCGTCGGAATTCCTTTGTCTGAGAAGTTGCTGAGAGACTGGCGCGTTGTTTGATCAAAATTTTTTCTAAACCTGTGAGACACATCGAAGTGGACACGGTTCGAAAAATTAAGCTGGTTTTCAGTGAAAATTTTAACGGCTGATGAGAGATTTTGAGGTGATTCTGTCGCTTTAAGGACTTCCCACAGAGCGAGACGTCGCTCAGCGCTCTCAGCCGCCGTCGTCAGCCTGTTCAAGCTGAAAACCTCCACATTTCAGGCTCTATTGATCTAGGACGTTGTGAGAGAACAGAGAAGTTTCAGAAGAAGTCGCTTTCAGCATTTTATCCGGATATTCCACTGTTAAAGGAGATTTTTTTAATGAAAGACGTGCGGACGGGTCCGCGCGTCGGGACGCAGCCGACGCGGTGCGGCGGCACAGGAAAAACACCTCCGTGTTGATAACCATTTGTAAAATCCAGGCGGCTTTTGATGGCTTTCAGTGGAGTGAGTATATGAGAAATTGTTTAACAGCAGGACATGTTCCAACTTGTCCTTAAGGCTTTCAACAGAGGTGTTTTTCCTGTGGCGGAGTGTCGCGGCGGCTGCGAGCCGACGCGCGGACCCGTCCGCACGTCTTTCATTAAAAAAATCTCCTTTAACAGTGGAATATCCGGATAAAATGCTGAAACCGACTTCTTCTGAAACTTCTCTGTTCTCTCACGACGTCCTGGATCAATAGAGCCTGAAATGTGGAGGTTTTCAGCTTGAAACAGGCTGACGACGGCGGCTGAGAGCGCTGAGCGACGTCTCGCACCGTGGGAAGTCCTTAAAGCGACAGAATCACCTCAAAATCTCTCATCAGCCGTTAAAATTTTCACTGAAAACCAGCTTAATTTTTCGAACCGTGTCCACTTCGATGTGTCTCACAGGTTTAGAAAAAATTTTGATCAAACAAAGCGCCAGTCTCTCAGCAACTTCTCAGACAAAGGAATTCCGACGAGGGGCTGGACGACTCCTCCCACAAGGAGTGCTCACAGGCGAATGACGTCACCGACAGGCGTGGAAAAACTCACGCATGCGCACGAGGGTTCAAGCATGTCTGACGTAAAAACATATGAATGAAATCCATATAGTTTTGGAAAAAAATAAAAAGGACCGTTACTTTATTGACAGCCCTCGTACACCTAAGATGAAAATTTCATCTTAGGTGTATCCATCATTTCTAAGTGGGAGAACTTGCAAAATCACAGGGTGTTCAAATACTTATTTTCCTCACTGTATATTTATTTGTAAATTGATGTCATGGTGTGCAGAGTGCACATGGTATGCATTAGCCTTCTCATGCATTTCTTTCTAAACTGTGATGTATAGTACAACTAATAATCATGGTGTACGAACAATACCAACAGTTCAGAAGATATAATGTTGTTGTTGTGTGGTTGCAGAGATTTAATTATGAACAATTCATTGAACATGTTGCAGTGAGAAAATCCAGCATAGCCAATGATAGAAAAATGCTTCAGAGCGTGTGGGGAGGAATGAGGCTTTTTAAAAGAGCAAATTACATGGGTTGTACACTCACGTCAGGGAAGTCCATATTTTAAATAATCCCTTGAAGAAACTGGAGCGGAGCAGGCGCACATACCACGAGATGAGGGCATAATTCCCACGCAATTCAATATCCAGCAAAACCCATCCAAATGATTTCATAAGTTACACACATTTTATTTGCCAATTCCACATTTGAAAGTGTGCCAATGAAGCTACTATATCTCTCATTCAGCTCAGCAGCCTCATTAAAAAACAGGCTAAAAGTCATGCAGCAAAACCAACAGTGTTAATTCATCTCAGAGTGTAAAAATCAACATTGTGTGCAAGAACAGAATTCAACAGCCCTGGATCTGCATCTGAGCCGAGTCACCAATCAACACTTGCCCAATGCGATGCAACAGACAAAAAAAAAAAAAAAAATCAACACTGTGCAGCACGACAAACAACATGGAAGGCCAGCAGAGATGTTCCATTGAAAAGCCGATGCTAAATTGTTTTACAATGATGTGTGACATCCACACACTCATGTCAGCAGTGCTGCCATGCAACGTGCCCAACGGCACAGCTGCATGGACCTATGTGAGTAAGGAGCATGTGCAAGAGCACCTTAGTGACTTATTTGTCTAATGGGGAACTGAACAGAGAACTCTGTGTTCACAAACCAGCATGGAAGCATGGATGTGCTGTGGTTATCGCTCTTGCCTCACAACCAGAAGGTCCTGGGTTCACTACCACAAATGCAAACGCACATATACTTTTCACTGTACTTGACCAAAGGCAGTGTCTCAACCTCTAGTTGCATCCCAGGTGCTGGACTGTGGCTGCCCACTGCTCACCATGGTTGGTTTGTGGTTAACCAAAATTAACCTTATGGGGTCGGTGGATATGCCAGCGCACCTTGTGCCATTTCATGTTTCTATTAATAAACTGAGTTGAGTGAGTGCTACTACAGTACAAAAATTTTTTCTCTACAATAATACTCAGAAAGCTACAAAAATCAGTGTTATGTGAATGTTTGGTCCAGATGTGTGTTTCTCTGTTCGACAAAAGTGACTGTACATTGCTCTTACTATTTCAAAATTATCATAAATCACTTTACATTAGTTATTATACAAATAATGAATGTTTATGAGTTCAATGGTACAAATATTTCATGAGGTGAAAGCTGTAACATACCATTCAATGAGGCGAAGCCGAGTTGAATTAAGTATTCGTAAGAATGTAAAAGCCATCATTATTTGTTTTATATAATGGCTAAAATATATCCTTGTCATTTGATATTTTATTCATTTATAAATGACACAAAAGGGACTTACATTTTACTGATCCACTGCGGCTAAAGTCCAACACAAACTTTAAATAGGAGTCCGGTGATGCTGTGCACTGACTTTGTACTTCCAAAAAAAACACACACAAAAAAAACAAAGATTTCTTGTAACACACACACAAAATCCACTCCGCTGTAAGCCATCTCGATGCATGAAAGGCTGTTCAGATGAAAAGCTGAAAAGCTGACATGATTTTTTGGCTGGACTGAGGAACTACACAAACTAGCAAAGTCAGTTAGCTCAATCAAATTGCTGTCCCACTTGTGTTGTTGTCCCATGAGCATGCAGTGCACGCGTGTACTACCAAAAGAAAAAAAAAAGACTATATTTCCTCAGTGCAGCAAAAAAAGTCCAGATTTTCATTCTAATATCCTGCTAACAACCTCCAGATGCTTACATCGCAGTGGACAACAATGTGCACATGTGCACATTGTTGTGTATGTGTGCGCGCCTGTGTGTAGGTGTGTGTGCAGAGTGCAATGGTACCAAACGTATGGAACCAAATTTGCACTCTAAATGGAACCCAACTGCACTCTAAATGCAATGCAACACAAATGGGACTTGGTGTCAGTAATCCTCTACTGACACCTCTACTGGTGGTTGGCTCTCACTGCGGTATTGTATCACTTCCTGTTCCGGAGCACAGCGGTGTTTTGCTGTATCTGTTAGCTGTTTAATCTGTGCAGTTAGATTGATCTAGTTAACTAGATAACGATTTGTTTCACAGTGTAATCTTCACGTGCCTTAACTAAAGCACTCCCTCTGCTGAATCACCTCTAAATTATTTACACATTATTCACTTTGTGTGTTTTTAGGAATCTGCTAGCTTAGCGCAGCTACTAGCTCTTAGCCGGTTTACCATGGCGGCTTCTCCTGTCTCTCCTGCACTTTTCTGCTCTGGGTGTGAAATGTTTAGTTATTCCTCGGCCTCCTTTAGCAGTAATGGTACTTGTAATAAGTGTAGCTTATTCGTAGCTTTGGAGGCCAGGCTGGGCGAATTGGAGACTCGGCTCCGCACCGTGGAAAATTCTACAGCTAGCCAGGCCCCTGTAGTCGGTGCGGACCAAGATAGCTTAGCCGCCGTTAGTTTCCCTCTGGCAGATCCCGAGCAGCCGGGAAAGCAGGCCGACTGGGTGACTGTGAGGAGGAAGCGTAGTTCTAAACAGAAGCCCCGTGTACACCGCCAACCCGTTCACATTTCTAACCGTTTTTCCCCACTCAACGACACACCCGCCGAGGATCAAACTCTGGTTATTGGCGACTCTGTTTTGAGAAATGTGAAGTTAGCGACACCAGCAACCATAATCAATTGTCTTCCGGGGGCCAGAGCAGGCGACATTGAAGGAAATTTGAAACTGCTGGCTAAGGCTAAGCGTAAATTTGGTAAGATTGTAATTCACGTCGGGAGTAATGACACCCGGTTACGCCAATCGGAGGTCACTAAAATTAACATTGAATCGGTGTGTAACTTTGCAAAAACAATGTCGGACTCTGTAGTTTTCTCTGGGCCCCTCCCCAATCGGACCAGGAGTGACATGTTTAGCCGCATGTTCTCCTTGAATTGCTGGCTGTCTGAGTGGTGTCCAAAAAATGAGGTGGGCTTCATAGATAATTGGCAAAGCTTCTGGGGAAAACCTGGTCTTGTTAGGAGAGACGGCATCCATCCCACTTTGGATGGAGCAGCTCTCATTTCTAGAAATCTGGCCAATTTTCTTAAATCCTCCAAACAGTGACTATCCAGGGTTGGGACCAGGAAGCAGAGTTGTAGTCTTACACACCTCTCTGCAGCTTCTCTCCCCCTGCCATCCCCTCATTACCCCATCCCCGTAGAGACGGTGCCTGCTCCTGGACCACCAATAACCAGCAAAAATCTATTTAAACATAAAAATTCAAAAAGAAAAAATAATATAGCACCTTCAACTGCACCACAGACTAAAACAGTTAAATGTGGTCTATTAAACATTAGGTCTCTCTCTTCTAAGTCCCTGTTAGTAAATGATATAATAATTGATCAACATATTGATTTATTCTGCCTTACAGAAACCTGGTTACAGCAGGATGAATATGTTAGTTTAAATGAGTCAACACCACCGAGTCACACTAACTGCCAGAACGCTCGTAGCACGGGCCGAGGCGGAGGATTAGCAGCAATCTTCCATTCCAGCTTATTAATTAATCAAAAACCCAGACAGAGCTTTAATTCATTTGAAAGCTTGACTGTTAGTCTTGTCCATCCAAATTGGAAGTCCCAAAAAACAGTTTTATTTGTTATTATTTATCGTCCACCTGGTCGTTACTGTGAGTTTCTCTGTGAATTTTCAGACCTTTTGTCTGACTTAGTGCTTAGCTCAGATAAGATAATTATAGTGGGCGATTTTAACATCCACACAGATGCTGAGAATGACAGCCTCAACACTGCATTTAATCTATTATTAGACTCAATTGGCTTTGCTCAAAATGTAAATGAGTCCACCCACCACTTTAATCATATCTTAGATCTTGTTCTGACTTATGGTATGGAAATTGAAGACTTAACAGTATTCCCTGAAAACTCCCTTCTGTCTGATCATTTAATTTAATAACATTTACATTTACTCTGATGGACTACCCAGCAGTGGGGAATAAGTTTCATTACACTAAAAGTCTTTCAGAAAGTGCTGTAACTAGGTTTAAGGATATGATTCCTTCTTTATGTTCTCTAATGCCATATACCAACACAGTGCAGAGTAGCCACCTAAACTCTGTAAGTGAGATAGAGTATCTCGTCAATAGTTTTACATCCTCATTGAAGACAACTTTGGATGCTGTAGCTCCTCTGAAAAAGAGAGCTTTAAATCAGAAGTGCCTGACTCCGTGGTATAACTCACAAACTTGCAGCTTAAAGCCTGGAAAAAGAGTCTGTTGCTCTATAAAAAAGCCCTCTGTAAAGCTAGGACATCTTACTACTCATCACTAATTGAAGAAAATAAGAACAACCCCAGGTTTCTTTTCAGGACTGTAGCCAGCCAAGAGTCAGAGCTCTATTGAGCCGAGTATTCCTTTAACTTTAACTAGTAATGACTTCATGACTTTCTTTGCTAATAAAATTTTAACTATTAGAGAAAAAATTACTCATAACCATCCCAAAGACGTATCGTTATCTTTGGCTGCTTTCAGTGATGCCGGCATTTGGTTAGATTCTTTCTCTCCGATTGTTCTGAGTTATTTTCATTAGTTACTTCCTCCAAACCATCAACATGTCTATTAGACCCCATTCCTACCAGACTGCTCAAGGAAGCCCTACCATTAATTAATGCTTCGATCTTAAATATGATCAATCTATCTTTATTAGTTGGCTATGTACCACAGGCTTTTAAGGTGGCAGTAATTAAACCATTACTTAAAAAGCCATCACTTGACCCAGCTATCTTAGCTAATTATAGGCCAATCTCCAACCTTCCTTTTCTCTCAAAGATTCTTGAGAGGGTAGTTGTAAAACAGCTAACTGATCACCTGCAGAGGAATGGTCTATTTGAAGAGTTTCAGTCAGGTTTTAGAATTCATCATAGTACAGAAACAGCATTAGTGAAGGTTACAAATGATCTTCTTATGGCTTCGGACAGTGGACTTATCTCTGTGCTTGTTCTGTTGGACCTCAGTGCTGCTTTTGATACTGTTGACCATAAAATTTTATTACAGAGATTAGAGCATGTCATAGGTATTAAAGGCACTGCGCTGCGGTGGTTTGAATCATATTTGTCTAATAGATTACAGTTTGTTCATGTAAATGGGGAATCTTCTTCACAGACTAAAGTTAATTATGGAGTTCCACAAGGTTCTGTGCTAGGACCAATTTTATTCACTTTATACATGCTTCCCTTAGGCAGTATTATTAGACGGTATTGCTTAAATTTTCATTGTTACGCAGATGATACCCAGCTTTATCTATCTATGAAGCCAGAGGATACACACCAATTAGCTAAACTGCAGGATTGTCTTACAGACATAAAGACATGTCTAACCAGATCCTTACTCTGGATGGCATTACCCTGACCTCTAGTAATACTGTGAGAAATCTTGGAGTCATTTTTGATCAGGACATGTCATTCAATGCACATATTAAACAAATATGTAGGACTGCTTTTTTGCATTTGCGCAATATCTCTAAAATTAGCAAGGTCTTGTCTCAGAGTGATGCTGAAAAACTAATTCATGCATTTATTTCCTCTAGGCTGGACTATTGTAATTCATTATTATCAGGTTGTCCTAAAAGTTCCCTGAAAAGCCTTCAGTTAATTCAAAATGCTGCAGCTAGAGTACTAGGGGGGACTAGAAGGAGAGAGCATATCTCACCCATATTGGCCTCTCTTCATTGGCTTCCTGTTAATTCTAGAATAGAATTTACAATTCTTCTTCTTACTTATAAGGAATAATCAGGTCCCATCTTATCTTAGGGACCTCATAGTACCATATCACCCCAATAGAGCGCTTCGCTCTCAGACTGCAGGCTTACTTGTAGTTCCTAGGGTTTGTAAGAGTAGAATGGGAGACAGAGCCTTCAGATTTCAGTCTTCTCTCCTGTGGAACCAGCTCCCAATTCAGATCAGGGAGACAGACACCCTCTCTACTTTTAAGATTAGGCTTAAATCTTTCATTTTTGCTAAAGCTTATAGTTAGGGCTGGATCAGGTGACCCTGAACCATCCCTTAGTTATGATGCTATAGACTTAGACTGCTGGGGGGTTCCCATGATGCACTGAGTGTTTCTTTCTCTTTTTGCTCTGTATGCACCACTCTGCATTTAATCATTAGTGATTGATCTCTGCTCCCCTCCACAGCATGTCTTTTTCCTGGTTCTCTCCCTCAGCCCCAACCAGTCCTAGCAGAAGACTGCCCCTCCCTGAGTCTGGTTCTGCTGGAGGTTTCTTCCTGTTAAAAGGGAGTTTTTTCCTTCCCACTGTCGCCAAGTGCTTGCACACAGGGTGTTGTTTTGACCGTTGAGGTTTTTACGTAATTATTGTATGGCGTTGCCTTACCTTGGGGCAACTGTTTGTTGTGATTTGGCGCTATATAAATAAAATTGAAATTGAAATTGAATTGAAATTATCCATGTCATGTGACATACAAAGCACCAATCAAATGACAAGGATCAACTCAGCCTTTATATAAACTACAAAAGTGAACATCAGTGATGGATATGAATGGTGAACATGGTTAAACAAAAATGTAAAGTTGTGAAAATGAATGAAATGAATCTATTCAGGAAGATGAATGATTGATTGAATGAAGCTTGATATGCAGTATGCAGACATCACTTAGTGTCATTTGACCTAAAATTTGCTGATATATAGTTACTGATAGCATTTTCATTCAACATGCAAAACTATATAGTAGAGAAGCTTGAATCTTCGACTGGATTGGGTTGCTTGACGCGAGGACGTTTCGCTTCAAATCGCAGAAGCTTCCTCAGCTAAAATTCTTGCTCTGGTGGTCTGACTTCTGTCTTGACTCTTATAGAGAAGAATAATCAAGAAGTCAGAAAAGCTGGAGTTTCAAACCTACCCAGACCCCTCCTACCGAGAGGCAGACTGCTATAGGCTGGTGACTAAACAATAGCTCTAATTAGCACCTATTGTGCTCTAGTTAACACCCTCCTAATGACAGGGCAGCTGTCCCTCTCCTGATGGCTCCCTTGACGACTCTGCTGATGACGTGAATGACTCATTACCATGAACAAAAGACTGAAACTGCTTTGACCTGAGTACCCCATTGTAAACAGGGGATAAAGCGTGTCTCAGACCCCCTCCCCGGTTAAGGCTAGGTTTCAAACGTTTCACAAAGAATGCCTCCTTGACCCCTCTCTCAAACCATTTCTTCTCTCTGGCTAATATTTTAACTTCCTTGTCCTCAAACGTGTGGTTAGTGTCTTTAAGGTGGAGATGAACTGCAGACTGAGGTCCACTGGTGCCCTCTCTGCGGTGCTGGTATAGCCTTTTGTGTAAAGGTTGCTTAGTCTCACCTATGTAGTGTTCGTTACAGTTTTCCTGACATCTGATAGAATACACTACATTGCTCTGTTTGTAACTAGGGATCCTGTCCTTAGGGTGAACTAATTTCTGTCTCAAGGTGTTAACCGGTTTAAAGTAAACTGGGATTTTGTGCTGTCTGAAGATCCTCTGTAGTTTTTCCCCTACTCCTGCTAAATAAGGGAGAGACACTCCTCTTCTTCTTGTCTCCGTCTCCTGTCTATCTGGTCTCTTTGTTCTCTGGGACTTCTGCACTTTGTCCAGGGACCATCGTGGGTACCCACATACTGTGAGGGCTTTCCGGACAAGTTGTTGTTCTTTAGCCCTTCCCTCTGCAGTTGTGGGCACCTGTAGGGCTCTGTGTTGAAGCGTCCTGATCACCCCGAGCTTGTGTTCAAGGGGGTGGTTTGAGCCAAAGAGCAGATATTGGTCAGTGTGAGTTGATTTTCTGCAAACCCCTGTCTGGAGCTGCCTGTTCTCTCCAATCATAACATCACAGTCCAAGAAGGCTAAATGGTTGTTTCTGGCATCCTCACGTGTGAACTTGATATTGGCGTCCACCGAGTTGATGTGTACTGTAAAGTCCTCAACTTCCTGTTGCTTGATTTTAACCCATGTGTCATCAACATATCTGAACCAGTGACTGGGAGAGATGCCCGTGAAAGACGTCAAGGCTGTCTTCTCCACTCGCTCCATGTACAGATTGGCCACAATGGGGGATACCGGAGACCCCATTGCACAGCCATGAATCTGCCTTTAGTAATTCCCCCTAAACAGGAAATACGTGGTGTTAAGACAGATCTCCAAGAGCTGGTAGATGTGGTCTGGTGTGAGTTTGGTCCTTTCAAGTAGAGACACATCCTCCAGCAGTCTCTGCCTCACAGCTGAGACAGCCTCAGCGGGGGGGGATGCAGGTGAACAACGAAGTTACATCAAAAGACACAAATGTTTCATCTGCCTCCAGCTGCAGGTCCTTGATCTTGTTCACAAAATCTTGTGTGTTCTCCACATGGTGTTCTGAGTTACCCACTAGAGGAGCCAAAATCCACTTGAGGTGCTTGGCCACATTGTACGTGATGGAATCTGTGCTACATACAATAGGCCTGAGTGGCACGTCCTGTTTGTGGATTTTGGGCAGTCCATAGATGCACAGAGTGGCGTCCCCAGGGTACAGTCTGTAGTATGTCTGCCTGTCGATGAGTCCCTCTTTCTCCAGGTTTTGGAGGTAGCTAATGATTTTCTTCTTATAGCCACTCGTGGGGTCTCTCTTCAGACGTTCGTATGTATTGGAATCACTGAGCAAGTTGTTGATCTTGGCCTTGTAGTCAGATGTGTTCAGGACCACCGTGCATCTGCCTTTATCCGCTGGCAGGATAAGGATGCTTTGGTCCTTTTGCAGTGCTGACAAAGCTTTCCGTTCTTCTCCTGTGATGTTGGACGGAGGAGGCTTAGCACTGTTCAGCACTGCTGTGACTCTTAGTCGGAGGTCCCCAGCTTCTGACTCTGACAAACTGTTATGTTTAATGGCTGACTCTACTGCAGTGATGTAATCTACTGTCGGTGTATGTTTAGGGGTCACTGAGAAATTTAGTCCTTTAGCGAGCACATCCTTTTCTGTCTGTGTAAGAACCCTGTTGGAGAGATTCTTTACCCAATTTTCCCTGTTGTCACTAATTTGTCTGGGTGTATCTTTAAAAATACTCCCACTGAAAGTACACCTTTTCTGCACTAAAAGGTTGTGAAACTTCCTGATTTGCCGCTCCTTACTTTTTAAATGCTCAGCCATTTGAATTTTAACTATGAACGTTGTGATCTTATTATGGGCCTCTTCCTCCACTAAAGTTTCTAACATTTTGTGCAGACTATCAAGATTATTTTGGAGGTCTACTATTTTAAAATGAAGCCTTCTAATTCTAAGACCCAAAATCCTCCTAAGGTAACTGTGCTGGATCTTTTCTGCTGTGTGACCTGCTTCTAGTGCCTTTTGCTTCTTGCATTTGGGAATAACATTGTTTTGTTTGCATCTCAGGTTAAATCTTAAGTGGTTTCTAAAGTTAGCTATCTTTTTAGCAGTCTTTTCCAGTTTACGTACCAGTGCCAGGGCCTCATGCCCACAGTTGGTCGCAATGTTTCTGTGTAGGCTCTCAGTTGTCCAGGTGGTTTCCATAGTAGAGAAGCTTGAATCTTCAACTGGACTGGGTTGCTTGACGCAAGGATGTTTCGCTTCAAATCGCAGAAGCTTCCTCATCTAAAATTCTTGCTCTGGTGGTCTGACTTCTGTCTTGACTCTTGTAGAGAAGAATAATCAAGAAGTCACAAAAGCTGGAGTTTTAAACCTAACCAGACCCCTCCTACCGAGAGGCAGACTGCTATAGGCTGGTGACTAAACAATAGCTCTATTTAGCACCTATTGTGCTCTAGTTAACACTCTCCTAATGACAGGGCAGCTGTCCCTCTCCTGATGGCTCCCTTGACGACTCTGCTGATGACGTGAATGACTCATTACCATGAACAAAAGCCTGAAACTGCTTTGACCTGAGTACCCCATTGTAAACAGGGGATAAAGCGTGTCTCAGACCCCCTCCCCGGTTAAGGCTAGGTTTCAAACGTTTCACAAAGAATGCCTCCTTGACCCCTCTCTCAAACCATTTCTTCTCCCTGGCTAATATTTTAACTTCCTTGTCCTCAAACGTGTGGTTAGTGTTTTTAAGGTGGAGATGAACTGCAGACTGAGGTCCACTGGCGCCCTCTCTGCGGTACTGGTATAGCCTTTTGTGTAAAGGTTGCTTAGTCTCACCTATGTAGTGTTCGTTACAGTTTTCCTGACATCTGATAGAATACACTACATTGCTCTGTTTGTAACTAGGGATCCTGTCCTTAGGGTGAACTAATTTCTGTCTCAAGGTGTTAACCGGTTTAAAGTAAACTGGGATTTTGTGCTGTCTGAAGATCCTCTGTAGTTTTTCCCCTACTCCTGCTAAATAAGGGAGAGACACTCCTCTTCTTCTTGTCTCCGTCTCCTGTCTATCTGGTCTCTTTGTTCTCTGGGACTTCTGCACTTTGTCCAGGGACCATCGTGGGTACCCACATACTGTGAGGGCTTTCCGGACAAGTTGTTGTTCTTTAGCCCTTCCCTCTGCAGTTGTGGGCACCTGTAGGGCTCTGTGTTGAAGCGTCCTGATCACCCCGAGCTTGTGTTCAAGGGGGTGGTTTGAGCCAAAGAGCAGATATTGGTCAGTGTGAGTTGGTTTTCTGCAAACCCCTGTCTGGAGCTGCCTGTTCTCTCCAATCGTAACATCACAGTCCAAGAAGGCTAAATGGTTGTTTCTGGCATCCTCACAAATCAAATCAATTTTATTTATATAGCGCCAAATCACAACAAACAGTTGCCCCAAGGCGCTTTATATTGTAAGGCAAGGCCATGCAATAAATATGGAAAAACCCCAACGGTCAAAACGACCCCCTGTGAGCAAGCACTTGGGGACAATGGGAAGGAAAAACTCCCTTTTAGCAGGAAGAAACCTCCAGCAGAACCAGGCTCAGGGAGGGGCAGTCTTCTGCTGGGACTGGTTGGGGCTGAGGGAGAGAACCAGGAAAAAGACATGCTGTGGAGGGGAGCAGAGATCAATCACTAATGATTAAATGCAGAATGGTGCATACAGAGCAAAAAGAGAAAGAAACACTCAGTGCATCATGGGAACCCCCCAGCTGTCTAAGTCTATAGCAGCATAACTAAGGGATGGTTCAAGCACAGCACAAAATCCCAGTTTACTTTAAACTGGTTAACACCTTGAGACAGAAATTAGTTCACCCTAAGGACAGGATCCCTAGTTACAAACAGAGCAATGTAGTGTATTCTATCAGATGTCAGGAAAACTTTAACGAACACTACATAGGTGAGACTAAGCAACCTTTACACAAAAGGCTATACCAGCACCGCAGAGAGGGTGCCAGTAGACCTCAGTCTGCAGTTCATCTCCACCTTAAAGACACTAACCACACATTTGAGGACAAGGAAGTTAAAATATTAGCCAGAGAGAAGAAATGGTTTGAGAGAGGGGTCAAGGAGGCATTCTTTGTGAAATGTTTGAAACCTAGCCTTAACCGGGGAGGGGGTCTGAGACACGCTTTATCCCCTGTTTACAATGGAGTACTCAGGTCAAAGCAGTTTCAGTCTTTTGTTCATGGTAATGAGTCATTCACGTCATCAGCAGAGTCGTCAAGGGAGCCATCAGGAGAGGGACAGCTGCCCTGTCATTAGGAGGGTGTTAACTAGAGCACAATAGGTGCTAATTAGAGCTATTGTTTAGTCACCAGCCTATAGCAGTCTGCCTCTCGGTAGGAGGGGTCTGGTTAGGTTTAAAACTCCAGCTTTTGTGACTTCTTGATTATTCTTCTCCACAAGAGTCAAGACAGAAGTCAGACCACCAGAGCAAGCATTTTAGCTGAGGAAGCTTCTGCGATTTGAAGCGAAACGTCCTCGCGTCAAGCAACCCAGTCCAGTCGAAGATTCAAGCTTCTCTACTATGGAAACCACCTGGACAACTGAGAGCCTACACAGAAACATGCAAAACTACACATTTTATGTTGGCCATTTATTATACACTGATCTATAATTGACTTTATATATATCACATTACATTTATGACCCACCAAAAACTTTGGTAAAAACCCATTTCTACTATCAAAACAGTTCATCCACATGAATGAAGGTGGATTTTCAAAAGAGATTTGAAGAATTTCTTCAAATGCTTTTCATATTTTCAGCTTTATAGCCAAATAATTTCTCTACAGAGCGTTTGAGACAAATATGTGTCACATACTGTCATGGCAGAGATTAGTCTCAACATTTTGACAAGCAACACATGGGTACAATATTAAAATAAAGTACTTTATATAGAGAGGAATTACTGAGAGTATGGTAAAACATAGAGAACACCCTTGGAATCCAGAGGGTTAAGATGGGTTTACATATACAGGAAACATAGTTGTGTGTATGTAAACTGAGTAACAAAGGCTGTTTTCTGCACTTGAGGTTTATGAAGGATTAAGCCTGTTCCAGAAATGAATAAACATGCTGCTGTGTTTGTGTTTCATCTCACACGGTCTTACTGCATCAAGAATTGTGGGATTGATTGGATAATTTTGTTGGTTTTGCCTGAGAAGTGAAATCCAGTGTGTGATCAAAAGAGAGCTGGACCAGTGCATGCTCCCAGACCTAACCTGTGACTGTGTTCATAACCTCCATCAGGAGCAGAGGACATGTCATCAGTGTTGTTTGGCTAACTCAAAATGGAGAGAACCAATTTTGATTTCATTCCGTGGTGAGAGAGGAGTCCTCAGGTCTAAGTCCAGGTGTGTCTGTCTGTGTCCCTGGACAAGACATGTCATTTCCATTGTCCCAGTACATTCAGTTGTAAATCAGTACTACCCTGGGCTGAAAACGTAAACATGGATGACTGGCGTACTATACAGTGGGAGCTGTAGATGCTTGATGCTCCAGAATTTGGGGAGAAGTGTCAGCACCGATTTTTGTTTTTACGTAAATTGAACCTTTATTTAACCAGGTTAGTCCCATTTAGATCAAGATCTCTTTTGCAAGGGAGACCTGTTAAATTTTTAAAGTTTCCAATCCACCTAACCTGCACGTGTTTAGATGTGGGAGGAAGCCAGAACACCCGGAGGAAACCCAGGCAAACACAGGGAGAACATGCAAACTCCACACAGAAAGCCCACAGGTGGGAATAGATCCCATGACCTTTTTCCTGCGAGGCAACAGTGATAATCACTACGCCACCATGTTGTCCAAGGCTGAGGCTGATGGGCCTAAGGATCTACAGGACTTATTTTACTCTGGAAGGAGAAGTGTCTGTAGCATACCCAGAGTCTGTCTCTGCAGCAACCACAGACTGGACCAAAATATGCTATGCTTCTTCCAAACCTCCATCCTTTGTTGCAAGGAGAGGACTGTTATCACAATGTGCAAGTGATAGTTTAAATGTTGTTTTGCAAAGAAAAAATAAAACAGACCATAAAATTAACACCAAATGTATGTTGTCACATTTCTAAGCACAAGCACTGCACCTTCAGCAATTAGCACCTGCAGCAATACTGTGATAACACCACCATTACGAAATTATTATTATGAAACAATGATCGCATCCTTTTTGTTACACCTATGAAAGAAGCATATGAGGGAAACGTCCTATGTGGTAATCCACATTGCTGTGGTTAGTAAGTGAATTTCAGGACATTCCCCATGATTGGCTGATGGACTGAACAGTTTTAATAGTCATTAACATGCAACACAGTTGTTTTGGGAACAGACCAAGATGACTCTCTCTAAAGCAGGGGTGCCCACATTCTTTTCTATGAAGGGTCAAAAATGAGTATAGGCAGAGGGTCACAGGCCAAAAATGCATTTTAATGTTACGTCACAGCACATTACACTTTATTTTGTACAAAATTAACACTTGAAATGTAAGACTTGAAATGTAATAAAAATAATTATCTGCAGTCTCCCTGCAGTATTTTATTGATGTGCAGATGGCAGAGATAATTAAAAATAATCCGTATGTTTCTTTTTGCATAAAATATTTCAAACGAAAGACACCTTCCTGACAGAATGTGCGTGTAAGGTTCATTGGAAAATTAAGTTAAAAACACCTGTTCTGTGTAAATTTGGAATGAAAAGTGAAACTTTTGTTGTATTTTCAAGAGTATAATTTGAGTTTGTTTGTTTTTTTATACTAGTTTACGAGTGATTTATAATCTGATGCAGTTTATTCACCGAAAAATCACATATTTGTTATTAATAATAATAATGATTAGAATGTTATCTATTTAGGATTTTCCCAGGAATCCAAGCACTAAACAAATAAACTGTAATAATAAAAGAATAAATGGCAAAAAAAAAAAAAAAAAATTACAACAACACACAAAATTCCCAAATTAAAGAGCTGGTAACACAGAAAAAATAGATTTATACACTGGAAAATACAGTAAGTGAAAAAATTACAAAAATGACAACATGCAGTAACAATTCAGCATTTTTTAACACGTTTATAAGATTTAAAGTCTAATTTAAAAGTCTGACAGACCTTGTATCACTTTTCATTACATAGTGATAGCAAAACCTCATTAAAAATCACAGAAACTCCACAGCGCCCCACAATTTCAACATGTAGAATTGGGGTCGGATATGGAGCGCAAGCAAGCCTTAAAAGACTGCTGTCAGGACAGAATACCTCTTTTGCTGTAAATATCACGGTGGGCAACACGAGAGCCAAATCAAAGAAAGGGCAGACCAAACATGGCCCATGGGCCCCAAACTGGGCGGCCGAGCACAAAAGGGTCGATACCGGTTAACTGTCTTGACATCTGCCTAACCCGAGCTCAGAGCCCCTTCACACATAGTACGACTAAGTACAAATCAGGGCGAATCACGGTGGAACAGTTCACATGAGCGAACCACAAAAACATAGAGCCGATGGGCAGGCGTGCATGAAGCCACTGTGACAGTTTCGTGCACACGGGAACACAGTGTGAGCAACTGCAGCATGTGTAACCACATCGCGCAGCTCCTGTGAAAAAAAAACTACGTCACCCACGTTATTTGAATGTGCACTTTCCAAAAGCTCTGATTACCAGTCAGAAACTTTAATGCCTGATATCAAGAAGGACATTGACATATCTTAAAAAAATAAAACCACACACCATATAAAAACTACGTGATTCGAACGTGCACTTTCCTTAAGCTCTGACTGCCAGTCAGAAATTTTATCACTGAGCTACCATCACTGTCCTGTAAAAGCTGTGAGAAAATGCCTGATATCAAGAAGGACATTGACGTATCTTAAAAAAATAAAACCACACACCATATAAAAACACCACATTTTATTGAATCTCTCTTATCAAGCTGACAGTACAAGTATGAACCATCAGTTCCTCTGTAGATGACCCATAGTCACAGACATACAGTCATGAAATGACATGAATGAGAAGGAGGGCACTCTTATCATGTCGACATCTGCTGGCGACGTGTCCGGCCGGCCCCGCGTGCATGTCCTGCTCGACACGTCTTGTGGACGGCGCACAGTAGGACAGACACTGCGTCATGTGGAACAGAGCTCATGCGGGTGATGTGACATTCAGATCACCCGCTGCGTGTTATGATCTGACGGTCCGTTTCATCTGGGGCAGCCTGTCAATGTGCACAGCGTGCGCGCGCTCGCTGCAGCCCATTGCAACAGTGGTATATGTTTTTATGTATGTCCACATGAGGACAGCAAGCAGACACACGCGCATCACAGTGGACAGTTGTTAGTTCATGTCCATCCAAACACGGTATGTGTTCCCCAGCCGTGATGTCTAGAACCAGCCACTCCTGTGGATGGACACACCGCCTGTCAGCACAGCACACAAACCAACTTGTGTCTGTGTCTGTTTGTAAAGCCACACTCGTGGGGGCACTTAGACAAATTTCACATCCAGCTTGACAGTGATGGTCTGCTGACTGCTGTCATGCTAATAGTGCAAATGTCCACACATTTTCTAAGTGCCATGCGAGCGGTGTTAGATGTTTGTGTGTGTAAGCTGGAATTTGGCTGACACCTGCTGCGAGAGGGTTCGATGGCCTCTCACAGCGCACACTGTCTTTCAGCCGTTGGTGTGCGCAAATAGTTGTAGCAACAGGTGTACGAGGCATTGGAGGCAGCTACGATTTTACACGTATCACATACGATTCCTGCTTCATGCACACTTCATGCGCAATTCGACCACATTCGTACTATGTGTGAACGGGCCCTCACCAATAGGTTGATTCAGCTGGAAGTGTTTAAGTTGCAGTCTAAACTGAGCAAGTCAATGAAATTAAAGTTGAAATTGACATATTAAAGTTAAAAAAAATCTTTCATCTGTAGACAACTGCTTTATGTTACAAAGTTTACGAAAGCCTTACCGTACTTTAAACTTCAAAGTGGTGTGCAGAACATTTTTGTACTCAGGGAAGTTGTAATTCCCCTTTGAATTGATGAAAAGAGCAAATCATAAATTATATAGTAGTGTTTTGGGGTTTTTTGAAAATAACAGAATCTGGAGGATATCATGCACTCATGCAGATTTTTATTTTTAAATCAATGACATTTTAAGTGTTATCACTTAGGAAATATGACTTAGGAGGTCAAGCTGAGTACATCCTGTAAGCTCCAAAAGGTTCTGTTTGTCTGGCACTGGAAAGACTTCAGGTTCAATGAAGCTTCCACTCAACCTGATTTAACAATGACAAGTAGAGTATTGCAATACCTGGATTCTGAGGAAGCACAGATGATACCTTCATATAGTGCTCAAGCTTCTTCCTCCATGATTCAGGTGTTTCCATGAGACACCGCAACAATTTGTGCGCAACAAAAATCCAAAGAGGTACAAGTACTTTCCAGAGACTGAAGTAAAAAAAAACAAAAACAAAAAAAAAAAACAATGAAATGTTGTTTCTATTCAGAAAACCAAAATAAATCATTGCACTTTAATCAAAATTACATTTATTGAAAACAATGAATATTTCATCATCAGGTTGTAAACTCAGTGATGACTGCAGGAGTATGTAAGCAAGTGTGGAGTGACCGGAGAGTGTGTGGCATTTAATTGGCTCACATTAGCTGGCTGCAGAGCCTCTGGCTTGTCTCAATCCATCAGAGGCGCTGTTGGAATCACATCTAATGAGGGCTACAAACTATGTTTTCTGCCATTAATAACAGCAATTTGCCAAAATGCAATAAGAAAACAAAGTACAGCCAATGACGGACCAGTCTAAAATGTGCCAGTTATTGTGTACTGTGATTTATGGATATGGCCTACCTTCACTTAGATGTCAGTGCATCTAAATGTACTGGGGAAATGGATGGCTGGGTTTCTGTCTTCATGCCTCTAAGCAGAGTAAACAAACACAAGTGATTTGATGGGGCCAAAATACATTTAAGCAATTACTTTTTCAATAAAATGCCACATATTTTGGTGGGGGGGGGGCACTCCTAATTATTTATTATTTCCTAAGTGTTTGCAGCAGCAGAAAAATACTGTATTGTGGTGTTTCATGTTGATAATAAGCATGATAAACAGAAGAGCAATTTAAAAAAAAATCACAATTTTGTTTTGCATCCTTCAGTATACACAAAACACAATTGTATTAAATGATCAATTTATTAAAATCCATAAAATAAAATTTCTTGAATTTTTATTTATATAAATTCAGACACTATATATATATATATATATATATATATATATATATATATATATATATATACACTCAACAAAAATATAAACGCAACACTTTTGGTTTTGCTCCCATTTTGTATGAGATGAACTCAAAGATCTAAAACTTTTTCCACATACACAATATCACCATTTCCCTCAAATATTGTTCACAAACCAGTCTAAATCTGTGATAGTGAGCACTTCTCCTTTGCTGAGATAATCCATCCCACCTCACAGGTGTGCCATATCAAGATGCTGATTAGACACCATGATTAGTGCACAGGTGTGCCTTAGACTGTCCACAATAAAAGGCCACTCTGAAAGGTGCAGTTTTATCACACAGCACAATGCCACAGATGTCGCAAGATTTGAGGGAGCGTGCAATTGACATGCTGACAGCAGGAATGTCAACCAGAGCTGTTGCTCGTGTATTGAATGTTCATTTCTCTACCATAAGCCGTCTCCAAAGGCATTTCAGAGAATTTGGCAGTACATCCAACCAGCCTCACAACCGCAGACCACGTGTAACCACACCAGCCCAGGACCTCCACATCCAGCATGTTCACCTCCAAGATCGTCTGAGACCAGCCACTCGGACAGCTGCTGAAACAATCGGTTTGCATAACCAAAACATTTCTGCACAAACTGTCAGAAACCGTCTCAGGGAAGCTCATCTGCATGCTCGTCGTCCTCATCGGGGTCTCGACCTGACTCCAGTTCGTCATTGTAACCGACTTGAGTGGGCAAATGCTCACATTCGCTGGCGTTTGGCACGTTGGAGAGGTGTTCTCTTCACAGATGAATCCCGGTTCACACTGTTCAGGGCAGATGGCAGACAGCGTGTGTGGCGTCGTGTGGGTGAGCGGTTTTCTGATGTCAATGTTGTGGATCGAGTGGCCCATGGTGGCGGTGGGGTTATGGTATGGGCAGGCGTCTGTTATGGATGAAGAACACAGGTGCATTTTATTGATGGCATTTTGAATGCACAGAGATACCATGACGAGATCCTGAGTCCATTGTTGTGCCATACATCCAAGAACATCACCTCATGTTGCAGCAGGATAATGCAGGGCCCCATGTTGCAAGGATCTGTACACAATTCTTGGAAGCTGAAAATGTCCACAGTTTTTGCATGGCCGGCATACTCACCGGACATGTCACCCATTGAGCATGTTTGGGATGCTCTGGACCGGCGTATATGACAGCGTGTACCAGTTCCTGCCAATATCCAGCAACTATATATATACACAAAATAAAATGCTGAACCTTGTAAACTTGATTTGGCTCATCCATTTATTTTGTTAAAATCAGGCCTAAGTAACTCCTATTGATAGAACTGAAAAGTGCATGACCACAGACAGATTAGGCTGTAATTATTGTAGAAACCTCAGGTGATTACACAGCAGCCATGAAACCACCACTGACATTAAGGCCAAGATACAACAAAAAGCCCTCAAAGTCATCAGTGGTGTGATAATGCACAATGATATGAAATGAGCAAGTACTGTAAGAAACCAGTGTTTCCCAACAATAACACAGTTTATTTCCTCTAGGCTGGACTATTGTAATTCATTATTATCAGGTTGTCCTAAAAGTTCCCTAAAAAGCCTTCAGTTAATTCAAAATGCTGCAGCTAGAGTACTGACGGGAACTAGAAGGAGAGAGCATATCTCACCCATATTGGCCTCTCTTCATTGGCTTCCTGTTAATTCTAGAATAGAATTTAAAATTCTTCTTCTTACTTATAAGGTTTTGAATAATCAGGTCCCATCTTATCTTAGGGACCTCGTAGTACCATATCACCCCAATAGAGCGCTTTGCTCTCAGACTGCAGGCTTACTTGTAGTTCCTAGGGTTTGTAAGAGTAGAATGGGAGGCAGAGCCTTCAGCTTTCAGGCTCCTCTCCTGTGGAACCAGCTCCCAATTCAGATCAGGGAGACAGACACCCTCTCTACTTTTAAGATTAGGCTTAAAACTTTCCTTTTTGCTAAAGCTTATAGTTAGGGCTGGATCAGGTGACCCTGAACCATCCCTTAGTTATGCTGCTATAGACGTAGACTGCTGGGGGGTTCCCATGATGCACTGTTTCTTTCTCTTTTTGCTCTGTATGCACCACTCTGCATTTAATCATTAGTGATCGATCTCTGCTCCCCTCCACAGCATGTCTTTTTCCTGGTTCTCTCCCTCAGCCCCAACCAGTCCCAGCAGAAGACTGCCCCTCCCTGAGCCTGGTTCTGCTGGAGGTTTCTTCCTGTTAAAAGGGAGTTTTTCCTTCCCACTGTAGCCAAGTGCTTGCTCACAGGGGGTCGTTTTGACCGTTGGGGTTTTACGTAATTATTGTATGGCCTTGCCTTACAATATAAAGCGCCTTGGGGCAACTGTTTGTTGTGATTTGGCGCTATATAAAAAAATTGATTGATTGATTGATTGAACCCCCATCATGCAGATGTAATCTGATACTGACATTAATGAATAACAATTAACTAACACTAATGACAAGTTGAACAAGCCAATACTTGGTTGAGGTCCGCTGCCTATTATGCAGATACAGCATGGTGACAAATTAAACAAGAACAGAGGGGCGTATGGAGTCCATTTCAATAGTCCCCATATTTCATGGTGGGGGACAGTGAACAATGAGTGGAAAAGGCCAAAAAATACAGGAAAAAGTAGTTTTCCATTAATTTTCCACCACAACCTTGATCCTGAAGTCCAAGGTCAAATGCAGTTGGCTAAAGGGAGTGAGGTTGAATGATTTGCTGTACGTGTTCAATGCATATTTAGGATGTAGGATGTACAAGGAGGCAAACTATATCCAAAAAGTTTTACTTTTCAGTCCATTTGCATGTTTGACCCTGAGGTTCAAGGTCAAATGTAGTGTGCTAAAGGAAGTCAGGACAAGTGATATGCTATATGTATTCAGTACAAATGTAAGCTCTAAGAATTCATATTTGGAGAGATAATGTGGTATGTTGGGGTGAGATGGTGGGTGTCTTTGTCAGCCGCTATATTGGAAATCTGGGTCACGGTTATATGCTTGGAGTCACATTTGTGTCGATTTACAATAAGATAAGTACAAGTAAGTAATGTCTCTGAAAGGGGCAACAAGGAAATCTCAGTCTCTTAAAATGTGACACTCATGCACGGACTCCATTTCAGTGGTCCCCCTTATTTCATGGTAGTTGGCAAAATCTCCATTAATTTGGAAATCACTTTGACAAACTTTGATCAGCAGCACAGCAGTGCTGTGGCTTGGATGATCAGAGCTGGAGACAGAGGCTGTCTGTGCGTGGAGTAGTCTTTTTTTCTGTTTGACTGAGCTCAAAATGGGTTAAATACTTTTCTTGTAGATGTAAATGCTATTAAGTAATTTTTGTAAGAAAAAATAAGTCATGGAAATAATTAAACTGTGCTTCTGTTGTGTGAACCAGAGGGACTTTTGCGTTGAGCGTATATTCATTTAAGCTATGACAAGTGTCAATTAAACACAACTACAAATTATTTTTAACATAAAACTTTAAAAATCTTTGATTCATGATGTTCTTCATCCAAATTTTAACTTTGGAGCAGATATGAAAACTAAAATTTTCCAGTTTAAATGGTTGCTCAAACAAGATAATTATTAAAAAGGCATCACATATTGCAAAACCCCAATATAATGCTGTTACTGACCACGAAGTGAAAAATACCATGATGTTAATGTTAGGTCATACCCTACCCCTAATACCTAACATTTGAGACAAAACACAGACAGAAGTCTAAATACATAGAAAATCTGTTGGTTTCATTTCTTGGCCCTTGCCATGTTTTGTTAGTTTTTTTTTTTTTTTTTTTTTTTTTGGAGGGAGTGTGTGGTCAGTATAAGACTTTTTCTCTAATCAAGATGATGAAGAAACAAACTGATTTTTACTGGCCACATCACTCAGTCCAGAACTGCATCAACATTAGACAGGTTTTTCCTTGGCCCATCTCCACCACTACCATGTTTTATAAAAACCAATCAACAAGCTTTGGAGTAATCCTGGTGACAAGCAATCAACTGTCAGACTGATAAAAACACAACCTCCTTGGCAGAGGCATTATCCTGAGGAATTACTTTAACAATGAGGTGCAATGTTGCAAATTTTTTTTTCTATCCTGATATTTTGGCCAAAAGAAATATTAGTCATATACCAAAATAAGGACCTGTTTTTTCCTTACAGATGAAATTACAGGAATATAGCTGTATCAAAAGTCTCTTTACTTCAAAGGCACCAACACAGATTAAAAACAAAACGCCATATCATGGAGTTGAATTAATCTCTGTGTCTCTTTCAAAGTGTTGTGACTGCAGTGATTATTGGTGTTACCATTACATCTTGGTGAGTGAGAGGAAAACAATGAACAGAAAAAAACAGTTGCAGGCAGCCATGATAATCCTTGGCCATATTATACAGTATAATTTTATAAAAATCTGTTGTACTAAAGTATAAACTGTTGCAAGCCTAGATTCAAGAACTCAAGTCAAGAATGGATATACCAATGCATTCTCTTCATACAATTCAATCATATTGAGTGGTTACTCAGCCATATTAAACACTAGTCTAGACTCAGTGAACCAATGGGGAATTGGCTGTGTGATGTCATACATCTCAATATCATGCCAGGATTTTTATCATGTGATCAAAAGTCAGGCATGGGACAACATCCATGAGTCCAAAAGCGGTGAATTCTATTGTTTCACCACGTGAATATACTACTGGAACTCAGACCAAAGGACTATAGATGCCTTATAGGTTGTGAGACTTGACTCAAAGTTTAACTGTCATTTCTGTTATGAAGTCAAACATTTCTTGCCTTTTTATTTACATAATGTGGATATATTTTAAATAATAATGATATATTTTAAATAAATAAAATACTGGCCCTTGTACACTTCATTTGTCGATTTTGTTCATCCATTTCATTTGTTAAAACCAGGGCTGGTCTTAATGTGGTTGTAAAATCCAGGAGCTTTGTGGAAAAATTAAGGTGGGACAACCACTATGGTAATAGTGTTGAATGTATGAAAGGGAGGGGAGTTTTTCATATCGAGTCTGTGTCCTGTACCCATCATCCCTCCATACATTTTCTAAACCTGCTTATTTCAGTTAAAGGTCACAAGGGAACTGGCACTTATCCCAACTCCTTTGAAGTCTCCTTTGAAATAATATAATCAATCCATTGACCAACAGATTCATCAAATGAATGATACATGCAAAACAGCAGTTGAAAAAGCACATTTATTTTACTTATAATAACATCCCATCATTCAGAACGATGGATTGATGATTGTTTAGGAGTAGATGTGGTTATCAGTGAGAAGGGAGACCATTTCCCCAGAGAAATATACTAAATCACAGAAGAAAACCCCAAAAATCACTTTCTATTTTATAGCATTTACTTTCTAAAATTCTCCAAACATTGTCACAAACAACCCAGCGGAAAGCATTTTGTGTGGATTTATCTGTGAAAGAAACAACAAGGAAGACATTACGAGGACCCTAGTATCAGGGGTCCGAGAAAGCAAATAAATATGTTAAATCAGAATAATAACCTTTTTATTTCCAGTTGTTGAACAGTGGTTATGTCCAAAAATATACAGTGGGGCCAACAAGTATTTAGTCAGTCCCTGATTGTGCACGTTCTCCTACTTAGAAAGATGAGAGAGGTCTGTAATTTTCATCATAGGTACACTTCAACTATGAGAGACAAAATGACAAAAAAAAAAAAATCCAGGAAATCACATTGTAGGATTTAAAAAAAAAAATTTGTAAATTGTGGTGGAAAATAAGTTACCTGTTACCTGTATTAATGGCATCTGTTGGAACTCGTTATCTGTATAAAAGACACCTATCCACAGCCTCAAACAGTCAGACTCCAAACTCAACCATGGCCAAAACCAAAGAGCTGTCGAAGATTGTAGACCTGCACCAGGCTGTGAAGAGTGAATCTAAAATCGGAAAGCAGGTTGGTGTGAATAAATCAACTGTGGGAGCAATTGTAAGAAAATGGAAGACATACAAGACCACTGATAATCTCCCTCGATCTGGGGCTCCACGTAAGATGTCATCCCGTGGGGTCAAAATGATCATGCGAACGGTGAACAAAAATCCCAGAACTACAAGGAGGGACCTGATGAAGGACCTGCAGAGAGCTCGGACCAAAGTAACAAAGGCTACACACTACGCAGAGAGGGACTGCGTGTCCCCCTGCTTAAGCCAGTACATGTCCAGGCCTGTCTGAAGTTTGCCAGAGAGCATATGGATGATCCAGAAGAGGATTGGGAGAATATCATGTGGTCAGATGAAACCAAAATAGAAGTTTTTAGTAAAACCTCAACTAGTCGTGTTTGAAGAAAGAAGAATGCTGAGTTGCATCCCAAGAACACCATACCTACTGTGAAGCAAGGGGGTGGAAACTTCATGCTTTGGGGCTGTTTTTCTGCAAAGGGGACAACTGATCTTTAAGGGAAGAATGAATGTGGCCATTTATCATGAGATTTTAAGCCAAAACCTCCTTCCATCAGTGAGAGCATTGAAGATGCAACATGGCTGGGTCTTCCAGCATGACAATGAGCCCAAACACACCACTCGGGCAATGAAGGAGTGGCACCGTAAAAAAGCATTACAAGGTCCTGGAGTGACCTAGCCAGTCTCCAGACCTCAACCCCATAGATAATTTGTGGAGGGAGTTGAAAGTCCGTGTTGCCCAGCGACAGCCCCAAAACATCACTGCGCTAGAGGAGATCTGCATAGAGGAATGGGCCAAAATACCAGCTACAGTGTGTGCAAACCTGGTGAAGACTTACAGGAAACATTTGACCTCTGTCATTGCCAACAAAGATTATGTTACATTCTTTAAAAATCCTACAATGTGATTTCCTGGATTTTTTTTTTTTTCTCATTTTGTCTCTCATAGCTGAAGTTTACCTATGATGAAAATTACAGACCTCTGTCATCTTTCTAAGTAGGAAAACTTGCACAATCAGGGACTGACTAAATACTTGTTGGCCCCACTGAAAGTAACAGTCACAAGTCCATACAACCG
The DNA here is from genome assembly GCF_902500255.1 of Thalassophryne amazonica. NCBI lineage: Eukaryota > Metazoa > Chordata > Actinopteri > Batrachoidiformes > Batrachoididae > Thalassophryne > Thalassophryne amazonica. The sequence goes on from NC_047105.1 coordinate 15,052,772, forward strand.
TGTGGGAAGGATTTTGTACAAATCTAGCTGAAGCAGACACCTCTTCCTTCTTTATTTCATTGTATATGTCGTATTCTTGCTACATGTAGCTTGAATTGAGCTTATTTGTCAGTACTGATCATTCATTAATGGGGACAGACACTTGGCCATTCAATATAATGTGAAGAACCAATAACAATCGCTGCAACATGTCTGATTTTAGGATCCTTCCAAATATAACTGGATGAAATATAACTGAGCGCTAGCAGCAATTAAGAGATTATCGCCCCGTTTGCACTTAAACTGCTTTGTTTCTGCTTACAATCAACTTTAGAATGATTAAGAGGTTTTACATTGTCATCTGACAGTTAATAATCACATTATTAGTGTGAAGTTCACTGATCCACAGCAAGATTGTTTTCCACCATTTGAAGCCCAAGGCGTCAGCGCACATACACCGGCGTAGCTCCACCTGAAGCCCGAGGTGCCAGCGCAGTTCCACCGGCACGGCTCCACCTGAAGCCCGAGGCGCCAGCGCAGTTCCACTGGCGCGGCTCCACCTGAAGCCCGAGGCGTCAGCGCAGTTCCACCGGCGCGGCTTCACCGAGGCCCGAGGCGTCAGCGCACATCCACCGGCGCGGCTCCACCTGAAGCCCGAGGCGCCAGTGCAGTTCCACCGGCGCGGCTTTACCGAGGCCCGAGGTGCCAGCGCAGAGTTATCTGACCATGGGTCCGAAGAAGGCACTGGCGGAGGAGGGAGACGATATCAAGAAGTCCCTGGACTTTTTGTCTGACGAAATCTCTGTTGTTAAAATGCAGCAGAAATCCATTATGGAGCTGGTGGAAGAAGTGATGGTTGCGTTGTCGTAAAGTTTATGTCTGGTAATCTGAGCTCTTGTAAATTGCAAGTTTGAATCCGGTGAGTGGCATTTATTTTTTATTTAACCAGGGTTATTTAACCACAGGGTTCTGTATTGCGTCCCCTTTCAGTTATTATTTATATCAACCCAGTGATATTCATTAATTCTACACCTGGTTTTTACTTTATTTTTCTTCACATCAGTGATGTGGTGCATGTGCTCGCACTGTGTTTGTGCACACACACGCTGGTTTGTGGTTCCCCATTTCCTGTTTGGTTTGTGGATTTTCTTCTGGTTTCTGCGTCTTTCATGTCATCTGTGAAGGAGCCATAAGGGATGTTTATTTTAATATTGTGTCAATGTGGAGATTGTGTTTTGTGCGTTTTCTGCTTTAATATTCCAAACAATGGTGATATTGAAGGATCATCCTGCGATTTCTAGTGTTCAAAGAACACTTCGGCAAAGGCGGTTATGGGGCTGAATTTAAAACTAATGACCATACTTTTAAAAAATTGGATCCTGTCATTGGAGGGCATTGTTGTTTGACTGATTGCTGCCCATTTAATTTGGACTTGATCCAGCATGGATTGACAGAGGTTTGCACTGTAGTCACCTTATGATTTGATTCAAGATTTGAGTGAAACAATACTTTTTAAAAACTTAATTTGAATAAAGACAAAGTACATCTTGTCTGTCTATAAGTGTTAGCCCTGCAACAGACTGGCCACCTGTCTCTCTCCCTCTCCCTCTCTTGCACGCACACGGACACACACACACACACACACACACACTGTGGCTGATATTTAATACTATCACTTGTCATCAGATGACAATAATAATCAATCTTTTTAATTATCACAGTGTAGAACCTATAAACAGCTGAGATGGCCCTTTACAATGTGTTATTATTACTCTTTTAGGCTATATTAAAGTATATCTAATGTGCAGTGCATCTAGAAAGTATTCACAGCACTTCACTTTTTTCACATTTTGTTTTGTTACAGACCTATTACAAAATGAATGAAATTATTTTTTCTCTAAAAAATGTACACACACAATACCCCATAATGACAATGTGAAAAAAGGTTGTTTTTTTTTATAAAAAAAAAACCTAAGTACTCTCATGCACATAAGTATTCGCAGCCTTTGCCATGAAGCTCAAAATTGAGCTCAGCTGCATCCTGTTTCAATTGATCATCCTTGAGATGTTTCTACAGCTTAAATGGAGTACACCTGGGGCAAATTTAGTTGATTCGACATGATTTGCAAAGGCACACACCTGTCTACATTTAATGTTCCACAGTTGACAGTGCATGTCAGAGTACAAATCAAGCATGAAGTCAAAGCAATTGTCTGTAGACTTTCGAGGCAGTATTTTCTGGAGGCACAAATCTGTGGAAGGGCACAGAAACATTTCTGCTGCTTTGAAGGTCTCAATGAGCACAGTTGCCTCCATCATCCATCAGTTGCCTCTACTGGTGGTTGGCTCTCACTGTGGTATTGTATCACTTCCTGTTCCGGAGCACAGCGGTGTTTTGCTGTATCTGTTAGCTGTTTAATCTGCGCAGTTAGATTGATCTAGATAACTAGATAACGATTTGTTTCACAGTGTAATCTTCACGTGCCTTAACTAAAGCACTCCCTCTGCTGAATCACCTCTAAATTATTTACACATTATTCACTTTGTGTGTTTTTAGGAATCCGCTAGCTTAGCGCAGCTACTAGCTCTTAGACGGGTTAACATGGCGGCTTCTCCTGTCTCTCCCGCACTTTTCTGCTCTGGGTGTGAAATGTTTAGTTATTCCTCGGCCTCCTTTAGCAGTAATGGTACTTGTAATAAGTGTAGCTTATTCGTAGTTTTGGAGGCCAGGCTGGGCGAATTGGAGACTCAGCTCCACACCGTGGAAAATTCTACAGCTAGCCAGGCCCCTTTAGTCGGTGCGGACCAAGATAGCTTAGCCGCTGTTAGTTCCCTTCCAGCAGATCCCGAGCAGCCAGGAAAGCAGGCGGACTGGGTGACTGTGAGGAGGAAGCGTAGCCCTAAACAGAAGCCCCGTGTACACCGCCAACCCGTTCACATTTCTAACCGTTTTTCCCCACTCGACGACACACCCGCCGAGGATCAAACTCTGGTTATTGGCGACTCTGTTTTGAGAAATGTGAAGTTAGCGACACCAGCAACCATAGTCAATTGTCTTCTGGGGGCCAGAGCAGGTGACATTGACGGAAATTTGAAACTGCTGGCTAAGGATAAGCGTAAATTTGGTAAGATTGTAATTTACGTCGGCAGTAATGACGCCCGGTTACGCCAATCGGAGGTCACTAAAATTAACATTGAATCGGTGTGTAACTTTGCAAAAACAATGTCGGACTCTGTAGTTTTCTCTGGGCCCCTCCCCAATCGGACCGGGAGTGACATGTTTAGCCGCATGTTCTCCTTGAATTGCTGGCTGTCTAAGTGGTGTCCAAAAAATGAGGTGGGCTTCATAGATAATTGGCAAAGCTTCTGGGGAAAACCTGGTCTTGTTAGGAGAGACGGCATCCATCCCACTTTGGATGGAGCAGCTCTCATTTCTAGAAATCTGGCCAATTTTCTTAAATCCTCCAAACCGTGACTATCCAGGGTTGGGACCAGGAAGCAGAGTTGTAGTCTTACACACCTCTCTGCAGCTTCTCTCCCCCTGCCATCCCCTCATTACCCCATCCCCGTAGAGACGGTGCCTGCTCCCAGACCACCAATAACCAGCAAAAATCTATTTAAGCATAAAAATTCAAAAAGAAAAAATAATATAGCACCTTCAACTGCACCACAGACTAAAACAGTTAAATGTGGTCTATTAAACATTAGGTCTCTCTCTTCTAAGTCCCTGTTAGTAAATTATATAATAATTGATCAACATATTGATTTATTCTGCCTTACAGAAACCTGGTTACAGCAGGATGAACATGTTAGTTTAAATTAGTCAACACCCCTGAGTCACACTAACTGCCAGAATGCTCGTAGCACAGGCCGAGGGGGAGGATTAGCAGCAATCTTCCATTCCATCTTATTACTTAATCAAAAACCCAGACAGAGCTTTAATTCATTTGAAAGCTTGACTCTTAGTCTTGTCCATCCAAATTGGAAGTCCCAAAAACCAGTTTTATTTGTTATTATTTATCGTCCACCTGGTCGTTACTGTGAGTTTCTCTGTGAATTTTCAGACCTTGGTGGGCGATTTTAACATCCACACAGATGCTGAGAATGACACCCTCAACACTGCATTTAATCTATTATTAGACTCAACTGGCTTTGCTCAAAATGTAAATGAGTCCACCCACCACTTTAATCATATCTTAGATCTTGTTCTGACTTATGGTATGGAAATTGAAGACTTAACAGTATTCCCTGAAAACTCCCTTCTGTCTGATCATTTCTTAATAACATTTACATTTCCTCTGATGGACTACCCAGCAGTGGGGAATGAGTTTCATTACACTAGAAGTCTTTCAGAAAGCGCTGTAACTAGGTTTAAAGATATGATTCCTTATTTATGTTCTCTAATGCCATATACCAACACAGTGCAGAGTAGCTACCTAAACCCTGTAAGTGAGATAGAGTATCTCATCAGTTGTTTTACATCCTCATTGAAGACAACTTTGGATGCTGTAGCACCTCTGAAAAAGAGAGCTTTAAATCAGAAGTGCCTGACTCCGTGGTATAACTCACAAACTCGCAGTTTAAAGCAGATAACCCGTAAGTTGGAGAGGAAATGGCGTCTCACTAATTTAGAAGATCTTCACTTAGCCTGGAAAAAGAGTCTGTTGTTCTATAAAAAAGCCCTCCGTAAAGCTAGGACATCTTACTACTCATCACTAATTGAAGAAAATAAGAACAACCCCAGGTTTCTTTTCAGCACTGTAACCAGGCTGACAAAGAGTCAGAGCTCTGTTGAGCCAAGTATTCCTTTAACTTTAACTAGTAATGACTTCATGACTTTCTTTGCTAATAAAATTTTAACTATTAGAGAAAAAATTACTCATAACCATCCCAAAGACGTATCGTTATCTTTGGCTGCTTTCAGTGATGCCGGTATTTGGTTAGACTCTTTCTCTCCGATTGTTCTGAGTTATTTTCATTAATTACTTCCTCCAAACCATCAACATGTCTATTAGACCCCATTCCTACCAGGCTGCTCAAGGAAGCCCTACCATTAATTAATGCTTTGATCTTAAATATGATCAATTTATCTTTATTAGTTGGTTATGTACCACAGGCTTTTAAGGTGGCAGTAATTAAACCATTACTTAAAAAGCCATCACTTGATCCAGCTATCTTAGCTAATTATAGGCCAATCTCCAACCTTCCTTTTCTCTCAAAAATTCTTGAAAGGGTAGTTGTAAAACAGCTAACTGATCATCTGCAGAGGAATGGTCTATTTGAAGAGTTTCAGTCAGGTTTTAGAATTCATCATAGTACAGAAACAGCATTAGTGAAGGTTACAAATGATCTTCTTATGGCCTCAGACAGTGGACTCATCTCTGTGCTTGTTCTGTTAGACCTCAGTGCTGCTTTTGATACTGTTGACCATAAAAGTTTATTACAGAGATTAGAGCATGCCATAGGTATATTAAAGGTGCGCTGTGGTGGTTTGAATCATATTTATCTAATAGATTACAATTTGTTCATGTAAATGGGGAATCTTCTTCACAGACTAAGGTTAATTATGGAGTTCCACAAGGTTCTGTGCTAGGACCAATTTTATTCACTTTACACATTTTTCCCTTAGGCAGTATTATTAGACAGCAATGCTTAAATTTTCATTGTTACGCAGATGATACCCAGCTTTATCTATCCATGAAGCCAGAGGACACACACCAATTAGCTAAACTGCAGGATTGTCTTACAGACATAACGACATGGATGACCTCTAATTTCCTGCTTTTAAACTCAGATAAAACTGAAGTTATTGTACTTGGCCCCACAAATCTTAGAAACATGGTGTCTAACCAGATCCTTACTCTGGATGGCATTACCCTGACCTCTAGTAATACTGTGAGAAATCTTGGAGTCATTTTTGATCAGGATATGTCATTCAATGCGCATATTAAACAAATATGTAGGACTGCTTTTTTGCATTTGCACAATATCTCTAAAATTAGAAAGGTCTTGTCTCAGAGTGATGCTGAAAAACTAATTCATGCATTTATTTCCTCTAGGCTGGACTATTGTAATTCATTATTATCACGTTGTCCTAAAAGTTCCCTGAAAAGCCTTCAGTTAATTCAAAATGCTGCAGCTAGAGTACTGACAGGGACTAGAAGGAGAGAGCATATCTCACCCATATTGGCCTCTCTTCATTGGCTTCCTGTTAATTCTAGAATAGAATTTAAAATTCTTCTTCTTACTTATAAGGTTTTGAATAATCAGGTCCCATCTTATCTTAGGGACCTCGTAGTACCATATCACCCCAATAGAGCGCTTCGCTCTCAGACTGCAGGCTTACTTGTAGTTCCTAGGGTTTGTAAGAGTAGAATGGGAGGCAGAGCCTTCAGCTTTCAGGCTCCTCTCCTGTGGAACCAGCTCCCAATTCAGATCAGGGAGACAGACACCCTCTCTACTTTTAAGATTAGGCTTAAAACTTTCCTTTTTGCTAAAGCTTATAGTTAGGGCTGGATCAGGTGACCCTGAACCATCCCTTAGTTATGCTGCTATAGACTGCTGGGGTGTTCCCATGATGCACTGAGTGTTTCTTTCTCTTTTTGCTCTGTATGCACCACTCTGCATTTAATCATTAGTGATTGATCTCTGCTCCCCTCCACAGCATGTCTTTTTCCTGGTTCTCTCCCTCAGCCCCAACCAGTCCCAGCAGAAGCCTGCCCCTCCCTTAGCCTGGTTCTGATGGAGGTTTCTTCCTGTTAAAAGGGAGTTTTTCCTTCCCACTGTTGCCAAGTGCTTGCTCACAGGGGGTCGTTTTGACCGTTGGGGTTTTTCCGGAATTATTGTATGGCCTTGCCTTACAATATAAAGCGCCTTGGGGCAACTGTTTGTTGTGATTTGGCACTATATAAATAAAATTGATTTGATTTGATTTGATCATCCAGAAATGGAAGAAGTTCAGATCCACCAGGACTATACCTACAGTTGGCTGCCCATGTAAACTGACTGATCAGAGGAGAAGGGTCTTAGTCAGAGAGGTGACCAAGAACCCGATGGTCACGCTGTCAGAGCTCCAGCATTCCTCTGTGGAGAGAGGAGCCTTTCAGAAGGACAATCATCTCTGCAGCAATCCACCAATCAAGCCTGTATGGTAGAGTGGCCAGATGGAAGCCATTCCTTAGTAAAAGGCTCATGGCTGTTTTTCAGCAGCAGGAACTTGGAGACTAGTCAGATCTGAGGGAAAGATGAATGCAGCAATGCACAGAGACATCCTGGATGAAAACCTGCTCCATAGTGCTCTTGACCTCAGACTGGGTTGATAGTTCATCTTTCAGCAGGACAATTACCCTAAGCACACAGCCAAATCAAAGAAGTGGCCTCAGGACAACTCTGTGAATGTCCTTGAGTGGCCCAGCCAGAGCCCAGACCTGAATCCAATTCAACACCCCTGGAGAGATCTGAAAATGGCTGTGCACAGATGCTCCCCAATCCAACCTGGCGTAGAGGTGCTGCAAAGAAGAATGGGCAAAACTGCCCAAACACAGATGTACCAAGCTTGTGGCATCATATTCAAGAAGACGTGAAGCTGTAATTGCTGCCAAAAGTGCATCAACAAAGTAATGAGCAAAATTCTTATGTATGTGTTATTTCTTAGTTTTTTATTTTTAATAAATTTGCAAAAATTTCAAAGAAACTTTTTCATGTTGTCATTATGTGGTGTTGTGAGTAGAATTTTGAGGAAAAAATGAATTTACTCCATTTTGGAATACGGCTGTAACATAAAATGTGGAGAAAGTGAAGCGCCGTGAATACTTCCCGGATGCACCGTATATTTTGTTGCAAAAAACAAAGAAGGCTGTATCTTCCACCAGGTACAAAGTGGTACACAGTGTAAGAGGTATTGGTGATGCAATTGTCATTTCTACGCGCAACACCCACGCCCTCAAAATCACAAAGCCACTTCTGGTTGTGTGGGCATGCTGACTGAAAAATGAGGTGTGGTCTGTCGCATCTCCACTGAATTCATATGATACAGCGCATGCAAGCATTTGTACCTTAAGTCTGAGTCACACTGTGATGGATTGAGGAAACACATGAGTAACGGATATGGATATGAAATTTTTATTTCTGTTTGTGTCCTTTATAAATTTTTCTCTCATTCATTAAATGGGCTCCTTGTCAGGTGATGTCCGGCGAGTCCACTGGAAAGTTTTTGTGCATGATCAAAACTTGAGTAGACATCAGACTAATAGCTTTCCCAGTAGTTGGATATCTGTTTGCAGTTTTGTCCTGTACTTGTTCGTCAGCTGGCCAGAGGACGTCAAGTAGATGTTAGTTTTATCCATACATTATCTGCTTGTCTTCTGTTTGCGTTCAGAAGCGCTACACACCCACATTCGGTGCTTGTCCACTCATTCCATCAGAGCCCCAAATCCACCAGAAACCACCGGATTTGGTGATTTTTGCCACCAGACAAACTATTTCAAACTGTTTTCTAATCAGTTTATTCAATCTGTCACAGTGTGACTACACCTTTAAACCACCAAAATCCTGATCTAAACTTTAAAGCTGTGTAGTGCTGCATTTAAACAGCACAATACTCAGACAGACTTTACATAACTGGGTACACGACACAACACACATCCACTCTCTGCACAGAAACAGTGCAGGATAGGATCATGAAATTTGACTGAATACAAAAATTAACAATGAAATAAAAGAATAATGTGAAACATTCATTCGGCTCCTTTATGCACAACATCCTGGATGCACTGATACTGTTTTTCACTGTGGTTAAACGTCAACATTCACTCAGTCACCCCAAATGGATCTGAGCTTACTTGCTCCATGTGTTTCCCACCTGCCCTCAAGAAAGAGCCAGAATTTATTAACTTATAAACCAATGGCCATATGTCTTAAAAGTCATTCATTTATTTTCTAAACCTGCTTATTCCAGTTAAATGTTTGTTGTTTTATTTTCTGTTCCAAGACCCTAATCAAGAACAGCCAGTTTCAGCATTTCACCAATATATGAAACTAAAAAGAGTGTGCACATTTGGAACATAAAATTCACCATTTGCCAGTGTAAAGTTGATTATATGGACTGTGATAGTACTGTTGTTTTGTGCAGAACTGCAGCCATCTGTAGTTATAGCAACTCTCAGCCTTTTGGGGAGCTTTTCCTACAGTTGCCTCACACATATATGGCAGGAACTAGTGAACTGCTGCTTATGTGATCAGTGTTACTGTGTTTGTGCCCAGACATCTTAACAAGTTGCTGAAATCCTGTGACTTTGACAAGTGAAGTAAAAAAAAAGCCTAATTTATTTGTCTTGCTCACTGAATTGTTGCCAGAAACTGTTTTGTTTTTTGTTTATTATAAGACTGTGAATTTCATCATAATTTTCCCATTTTTTAAAGAAAAAAATTGTCTTTTGAATTTTACATAAAATATGACATATTATAATTAATGTCTAAGCTTGCATAAAAATGAATTTTGTGGAAGCCACAATGTCTTTAACTTGACTTGGCCATCTATTTGTCATGCTCACAATGCATCAACACAAACTTTAAAAGAAAAAAAAATCTGCCACAGTGGATTTAGAGCCAATGGTCCAGTTGGTTCCTTCTGGATTATCAATCTGAGTGCCCCAAAACTAATGATCACTCTCTAAACAGGTTTTGACTGGCCTGTAAGAGTCCAATGGATATTGGGCTCAATCAAGGCAAAAGAGTTAAGGTTTAGTTTGTTTGTAAATGTGAAACACTGAAGGGTATGGCAACCTCTGAACCCATGGAAACTTGCAGTACCATCCTGTGCAAGGTGTTACAAGCAGTGCAAGGTGTTACAAGCTTGTGAGTTTTCTTTGTGTCCCAAAGCTGAGAAAGGAATCAGCTGGCTACAGAACCTCCTGTTATTGGGCACCATCGTCTTGTTTGAGGGCGGGTGACTGTCCTCATAAGAAACATGGTTCTCAAGACCAGGCACCTAAGTGGCTCTACTCTACTCTTTTCTACTCTCCTATTTTACTCTTCCTTTTTAGATATTTAGATATACCTTTGTATACTGGCATAGTTCCACCTTAGAATTGGAATATAATATATAAGATATACCTTACTGAATTTTCATGGCACTTTCTCTGAGTTTTTGAGCAAATTACATGGCAAGCAAAGTGAAAATGAAAAGAAAAGGTGAAGATGCAGTTGGAAAGTGGACACATGTTGCAGTTTGTTTACGACCCAGAGCTCAAACATGTTGAGGCAATTGTGCAGACAAGAGACCGCAGAAGGCGTGTAGGCTAAAACTTGCAGACACAACCTCTCCCATTTGCCATGTCCTCTCTTCTCCACTGGGAACCGAAAAAAAAACTGCAGTTTTCGTGAATGCTTTGGTGATTGCAGCCGAAAACAAAACAGCACACCGTCTTTCCATGTGAAGTGATGCTGTGTTTGAGTTGCGCAGTGGCAGGCTGTCCCCGGAAGTGGTAAAATCCTGCAATATCACACAGGGGTTCAAACGAGACTGCGCTGCTCCATTGTGCTCCACTTTGGTGGAATAATTTGCCTGTTGAATAAATTCAACATCTTTGAAATCTACTGTAAGTATGAAACGTATTTCTTTGATTGCCACAATTTATTATTCTATAATGTGCACCTAAATATTAACTTTGTAAAATTTTATTTTTAATTTAATTTTTCATAGTGCTAATTTGACTCATTGGTTTAATATTGTTTTATAACATATTTGCCCGTTTTTTTAACAAATGTTTTGAACGTGCCATAGAAATACAATTAGGGTTGTTTCGGTGCATGTGCATGAACAAGAGCAGGCAGGAAACTTTAAACTATTATTCAGTGATTTATTGATATTTTTCCATTAGTTGCTGATATATTTGAGCCAATCTGTCTTAGAAAATGTTCAAATTCCAGGTTCATCAACACATAAGGGCAGAATCATGACCTCTGATGTTGTGCAAGATCACAACTCCTGGAACTTCTTTTTTGTAACTGAACAGATTACTTCAATGACATTAAAAAGTGCTTTGCAAGTCCTTGACAAAGTCAGTACATCTCAGGTGTTGATGCAAACTGAATTTGTACATGAACTGCAATAAAACAGCACTTTTGTTCCCCATATTCACCCATTCACACAGTGATGTCAAGGTCCTCAACTGCACACAGACCAATTTGGGCATTAAAGACATTGCCCTAGGCCAATTACTGATTTTTCGGTCTGACAGGGATTTGAACCAAAGCTCCTGTGGTCATAAACCTTGTAACGTCACCTCGCCGACATTCATCCAAGCTGAGTTCATAAAAGAGAAAACTGTATAACTATTGCCGATTTATCTGAATCATGAGCACAATCTGGCACTGTAGAGAAGGTCTTCTTTTACAAACAGAACACTGGGAGCTTTTCCAAACAGTGATTTACTCTTTAATGACATGCTTCAGCTTCAAGAGTGTCAGCGCCCTGACCATGCTAATCCAAAGCCCTCCCACAAGCCTGTGCTGTCACAGCAGATAAGAATCATGATGAACCCAATCAGTGGGGGCTCATTCTAAAGGGCCTCAGGCAAGAGGAATTATTGTTTCATCGGTGAGAAGCATTTGAGCCAGCAAGGACTTAGGACTTACAGCGTAGACGATACGCTGTAATGAGCAGCTCTATGAATATGCCACTGTGACAGGCCCTTAAGAGGTTAAACAGTCACATTCTGTTTCAATCTGATCAGTTTTGTTTTTGAGTGACGCAGGTGACAGCCAATCAGAGTAGAGTTGCACCATGACGTCAGTCGCTGGTCTCTTCAAAACTACTTTGTTTTGTGTTTACATACATGTTTCTTATGTAAATGCTAGTGAGAAATAAACATTTCTAAAACTGAAAACACTGTTTATGTAACCTGATAACACCTCTGCACTGAGTGAGTGTGCGCTCCTACGCCTGCTCCTACAATCTGTATTAGGCCTCCTATCGCTCCTGTCAGTTTCCTGTTGGTGCCTGCCAGCTCCTGTTGGTTCCTGAGGGCTCCTGTTGGTTCTCCTGTCGGTTCCTGTGGGCTCTTGCTGGTTCCTGTTGGCTCCTTTCAGTACCTGTTAGTGTTTCATCCCACCGCTCCCTGCCCATCAAAATGCATAGAACAACACTACCATCTAGTGGATTGAAATGTGAATAGCGACATATATTTTGTGAAACTCAACTAGTTTTGCACTTATAATGTCTCAATATTACGTAACTGAGCAAAGTGATGAATGCATGTAATCTGTGATCCATGAATGCTAAATCACACTTCAAACAGAATTTTCAGTTTTGCAAATGCCTTTTTTTAACAAATGAAAAAACAATATGTTTACAAATACATTTGTATAAAACAAAACAAGTTACAAATCAGAAATTTGTGTTTTTGGATCACAAAGCATGTGTACAAATCAAGGGATATTTGTAAATGACCCTCTGTGCAGTTGCAAGTGTTAATGATACAGCTTTAACTCCATACAAGAATGAGCGGTGAAATGCTGAACAAATGCTACGACAGTAGACTGTGTCCACGTCATGAGTATTTCTTTGCCAGTTTGCCGGTGCTGGTATTGGGAATTCAGTTGAGATCCTCAAGTAATTGTACTCATCCTACTCAAAGTAATACAAGTACTGCAGAGACGGTCAGTGGCTTGAACACGTTTTTTTTAAAACAAAGAAAATAGAAGTAAAGTGGACTTCTGATCTGCAAATCCATCAAGATGGGAAGTGAAAAGTAGCTCTAACAACAAGCTGTTTCTGTGAGGGTGCTTGACTTTGAGGCAAGAACCTCGCTGTGGCTTGTTTGATGAGTAAACCCAGGAAGTATGAAAAATCACTATGGTGCTGAGATTTCTGGTGAAAATAATGGCTGATGACATGGTATTAACACAAGTGGAACCTTAGCTGCAACCATTACTAAGCACTTTTACGATATGGAAAGAAATTCCAAGAATGCCTCACATCTCATCTTGACCCATTGTAATACATCCATTTTTTCCCCCCTTTTTGGTTGTACTTGTGACAGAGAGAAATGACAATTAAATTTCACATGATCACCATGGCAGACACGTTTTACACCAGGTGCCCAACTTGACGAAACATCCAATGTACAAAGAGATCTGGAGGCCTTAATCTGGGGGGGATCTGGAGGCCTTGAACCAAGGACCTTCTTATACATAGGCAAGCATATCAACTGCATAAGGCACCATGCTGCCTTGATATTTTTGTTGAATCTGTGAACAAAATGATTGTATTCAAAGTCACTGTTCTGTTAGTAGTGGCAGGGGGAGTGCCAAGTGGTTAATGAGCTTGTTTGTAGAACAGAAGGTTCCCAGTTCAAGACCACCCCTGCCATTCTCTAAGGCATGTCCCAAATCAACAAGCAGATCCATCTTAGATGTGCTGTGGCAACCCCAAGTGAAAAAAGGGACAAGCCAAAGGAACTTGATATATATTAGATCATTATTTGTACTTCATAATGGACAGGACTCATAACTGTACGCATATGTGATATGAGGCCATTCCTAATTAAGATCTCCAAGAAAAGCACACTTGCATTGTGAGGGAGCATTTGCTATAACATTTTAGCTATGTGGTACGTTTCTCGACATGATCCAGTAGACATGTGTCTCAGGGTTGAGCATCCCAGTAGCTGAAGAAGACCAAGGACGCACCCAAGTTTCACTTGACACTGCAGATAGATGGTTGCTTTTGAGAGGTGCGGCTGGATCACTTCACCGCCTGGAACCAAAGGCAGTTTCATAATGTTGTGGATGCAGTAGTGCATGCTCCCAGACCTGGGATCAGAGAGACCTGAGAAATAAGATAGCTGGATGCATTCTGGAAATGGATAGCTCACCAAGCTCACGGGATAATTACATCAGCGTTTGGCTGGAATTTCTTGATTGTAGATCAGATTGTCCTTTAAATAATCCATCCCAAAGGCAACAGCAAGATCTAGTGGTGGTTGGACTGAAGCTCGTCTGAGAGGATAAACAACTTGAGGAGGGTGTGAAGTTATGAATTATTTACAGTATGTCAACATGGGGAATCGTTACATTTCGAGTAAATGTATTGCGGAATTCAGATTCCAGGATGTCTTCTGGCTACTTGTTGGTTATTTTCACAAAATAATCAATGAAGGAGCAACCACCTTTAAATATAGACTCCAAGGACCACTGATTTGTTTTGTTTTTTCCTTCTCCAGGCAAAGTATGAGCGGAACTGCAGCTACACAAGGATGACAAAGGCAGAGGATGTTTCCAGCTGTAGCAGTCCCTGCAGTGTTGTAGTACCAGACATTTATGGTCACGTCATCAGGGAAAATGACACATAGACATACATGTCTGGTATGGATGATTCAACCAGGAATTTGTATGGGCCAAACGCATCATTAGCTATTGCGTTTCCTCTGGAAATGTGACAGGCCTCTTACAATCAGTGTGGGAGGAAAAGTCTCCAATAAAGTGTTTTAAGTTAAGACAATTATAAAAATGTATTGGCAGCATTAGTGAATTTCATTTGCTTCTTACTAAACCTATGTAACTGAAGTGATTCAGTGCAGTAGTATAAACACAGCTATCTGTGTTCATGGGTCATGATGTTGGTTATCCTGTTTTATGCCTCACGTTTTCTAGTATATTGTTTTATTCATTTTCATAGTCCCCTGTAGACCTGGAAAGGCACACAAAAATTAATACCAGCAATACCTTTACACAGGTTGAGTGCAAGAGTAACAAATTTGCACTATAAATTTGCACCACCTTGTGTCTGTAGCACTTATAAGTAGCAAAGGAGTTTAATTAAATTTTACTTTAATCAACTACTTCTGATTCTTGGTGTGCTCATGTTACAGTTATGTTTTTTTTTTTTTCATTATGTTCCTTTGCTTATTTATTTGCTTTAACTATAGTGTGTTCATTTTCCATGCTTTCATTTTGTGCACATTAATGAGTTTTTTAATTTTAAAGCACAGAGACTGCTTGACTTGAAGACACTTTATAAACAAATTCAAAGATTCCACACTGTTGTACAGGGCATGATGACATTTGAGTTTCATTTAGGGAAAAGTGTGTGATGTCTACCTCGGTGCATTAGTGCTTCAGCTGGGAATGATATGTTATCATTGTTCTGTGAGTCCCAAATTCAATGTTCTTGGATGAAATCAACCAATTTCTGGAAACTTTCTGCTCTGAGAGGGCTCAATGTGTGCTTCTTGAAACAGCTGCATCTCAAAAAGCAATGCATCAATGAGAACGTCAATGATGCTGCACGATAAAGTGGTGAAAATGTGTTCAGACAAAATACGTTTTAGAACAGGTTTCCCTTAATGTTTCAGCTCCATTATGACTTTTACAGTAATACATTTTGAAATGCAAAGAATGTACTTGAGGGCCAATTTAAGTGGTGTGGAGTCTTTATTGGTTGATCCCAGTACCAAACAAAACTGATATTTCAAAAATGATTTTCATGTCATAACACCAGATGAGTTGCTTCCTGGGGGCTTCATCTCTACCCTCCCATGAACAGCTAAGCTGAACTAGACCTCATTGTTACATCTTTGTAACCTGTCTTAAAGGAAATGTCACACCAAAATCATAATTTCAATTTAAGCTGTTCGTGACCATCCAGTGACACACCGTAATTACTTTGTGCACTTTCGTGACCGGTCTCAAAGTATACCACATTCACAACAAACAGACTGCCAAAAACAAATTCCTGGTGTGTACTCATTTTTCCAAGTGTTTCCGACACCATTTATGTAGCTTTGAGGAAAACGACCCAGCGTGGGCTTGAATGGAATGTAGCTGCTAATGTTAAGAACAGAACTGCAGATTAATTGCAAAGTTTACACAAGTGTGCTGTCATGTTATGATGACTTGTTTTTAAGTGATAACTGTTAATTTTGATGCAGTTACGGTAAAAGTGACAGCCGCGCTCCACTGTCAGAAGACTTAGTGCGCGTGCACATTCATCATGAACACAGTCAATTAAAAACAGTCTCAGCTTGAGGCTCAGCTCTGTGCAGCCTTATAAGTGTTGTCATCAATATAACTTAAAAATCTAAGAAATACATCTGTGTGATCAGCCTGAAAACAGCAGAGAGTTCTGCGTGCACGTTCACAGTGGGAGTTAACAGTGTGCTGCTCCGATACAGACAGCAGACTCCACACACACTGAGATCCAAAATCTGACACACACTCTCAAAGTAAAATTAACAAAGCCTACCAGCTCCATTGAGGAGAACAAAATATAAAAGGAAAAACTGAATAGGGCACTCACCTACTTGAGGACTGATTTCCAAGATTTAATATGTAAAGTCCACAGCGTCAAAGTCATCACACACAGATCATACATGATCGCCAGCTGGAGAAAAATGTCCAGATCCACTCCATCACAAAAGTCTTCATGCAGGTGCGTCAAGCTTGTAGCATCATGTTCCATAAGACTTGACGCTGTAATTGCTGCCAAAGGTGCATCAAAAAAGTATTGAGCAAAGGGTGTGAATACTTAGGTATATGTGATTTCTTCATTTTTTTTATTTTAAATTAATTAATTTCCATGTTGTCCTTATGGGGTGTTGTGACTAGAAGTTTGAGGGAAAAATTAATTTACTCCATTTTGGAATAAGGCTGTCACATAAAAAAAATGCCTCCACTCCAAGATGACAGGTCCAATTCAAACACGATTATATCCTGCTGTCAAACAAACAAATCAACAGAAAGACAAACAACAACAAAAACCATCAGCTCCTTCATGGAGGTAATAAAGAAAATATGTGTGAAATAGTTTTGGCTGCATGAATGTGAACATAGCTTTTCCAACAGTGGTGACCGTGATGTGTGCACACCACAGCTGAGCAAGGATGTTGCAGAGAAACACAATAAGGTGTGGAACAGTCCAGGATTTTAAAGAACTAAGTGAGGAAGAGCTAAATCTACAGTTGGGTGGCTTTGAAATATATATTGCTGCATGCATGATACATAATTACTACCATTTTGAAATTTTTAGTAAGACTGCAAACTACAGCGTGATGCTCCTGCTGGATCCAAAGCAAACCCAAGGACTGAATCTGGAAAGCCACGCATCAGTCTTGAGGCAAAATGGAACAGAACTGGACCTCATTCAAAATGTTTTGGCACTTAAGTGTTACCAGGAGAAACACACTCCAGCATACCCACGTGGGTACAGTTTATTTAGTTTTTTTTAATTTTGTCGATTACAACATCAAGTCATTAAAGCTGATAGCAAGTCCATTCAGATGCACTTTGGTCCTCTCACCTGCACATGGGCTGAACATGGACCGAGATATGATAGACCCAAACAGGAAATAATTACACTTGATTCAATTTTGAGCCCACATAGCTCAGCTCTCATCTTGGATATTACAAAACAATGTTGTCCCTCCAGATCCACAGCACATGTATTCAACATACAGTCAAAACAGATCTGAGCAGGATCCTGTCCTGTTGCTGCTGGGTTCAAACCCGGGTCTCAATACATATAATTCCTCAGAGCTCCCAAATAGATCATGGTACATGATAAGCTAATTATGAAGTGAATCACTATCACAGCAGCAGATTAATGTGTCTAGAGGTGAGAAGGACAAAGCGAAGTGCAAGAAAAATGGGAGTGATTTTTAAAAATCTCACTACTTTGTGTCTGTTTAAATTAACAGTATAAGGCCTTGTATCTAATTATCTTTGTGACTATGTCACAATTGTAGGAAAGAAAGAAACATGAAAAGAGATCTACAAAAGTAATAGTCAAAAGATACTTTGCAAGGAAAAGCTAAACCAAGCTGCCTGTAACAGCTTATCCTTGACTTGTTTACCATGTCAAGTGACGAACACATCAACGTTACTGCAAGTGATGTATTGTACAGGCAACACACCCCAACTTGAAGAAGAAAATCTCCATCTTGCCCAGAGCTTCTCTGGGTTAGAAATTGAAGCTTCAGAGGGAGAATCTTCATACAACTTGCGTTTTGTAGCTGCACTTAGGTGTTTACGAGGTCTATTAGATAAGAAACCGACACTTTTGTTTTTTTTTAACTATATGGATTTGAATGACATGCGATTACACCAATCATGCTTGAACCCTCGTGCGCATGCGTGAGTTTTTTCACGTGTGTCGGTGACGTCATTTCCCTGTGGGCAGGCCTTGAGTAAGATGTGGTTCAGCCCTCTCGGCTGAATTCCTTTGTTTCACACGCTGCTCGAGACGGCGCATGTTGCTTTATCAAAATTTTTTCTGGACCTGTGAGGAATATCCGAGTGGACGCTATTCGAGAAATTTAGCTGGTTTTCGGTGAAAAGTTTAACGGCTGATGAGAGATTATGGGGTGTTTCTGTTGCTGTAAGGACTTCCCACGGAGCGGGACGTCGCGCAGCACTTCCAGGCGCCGTCGTCGGCCTGTTTCGACCTGAAAACATCCTAATTTAAGGCCTAATTCACCCAGGACGTCGTGAGAGAACAGAGAAGATTCAGAAGAGGCCGGAATGAGGACTTTATGCGGACATTCCACTGTTTGACATTTTGTAATGAAAGAGGTGCGCGCAAATTCGCCGAGTCGTCACTGCGACAGGAAAAACACCTCCGTGTTGAAAACCATTTGTAAAATTCAGGCGGCTTTTGATGGCTTTCAACAAGTGAGTAACTGAGAAATTGTTTAACAGCTTGGGCATGTTCCAACTTGCCCGTTAAGGTTTCCAATGGAGGTGTTTTTCCTGTCGCAACCCCCCGCGGTCGGGTCCGGCCCGACATGCGACTCTGCCCGCACGTTCTTTCATTACAAAATGTCCCTTAACAATGGAATGTCCGAATAAACTCCTCATGCCGACTTCTTCTGAAAGTTCTCTGTTCTCTGATGACTTACTGGGTCAACAGAGCCTGAAATGTGAAAGTTTTCAACTTGAAATGGCGAGACGCTGCCGCCTCAAAGCGCAGATCGCCTCAGGCGCCGTGGGCCGTCCTTAAAGCGACACTACCAGACAAAAATATCTCATCAGCCATTAAAATTTTTACCGAAAACCAGCTGAATTTATCGAACGGTGTCCACTCAGTTGTGCCTTACAGTTTTTGAAAAAAATTTTATCAAACAAAGCAGCAGTCTCTGAGTCATTCCTAAACAATGAAAAAACGACGAGAGGGTGGGTCACTCCTCACTCAAAGACTGCCCACAGGCGAATGACGTAACCGACAAGCGTGAAAAAACTCTTGCATGCCCACGAGGGTTCAAGCATATCTGATGTAATCACACGTGATTCAAATTCATATGGTTTTTGAAAAAAATAATAAGGTCGGATACTTTTCTAACAGACCTCATACTGTCTCCGGGAGCATGTCTTTAATGACCCGATGTCCCATTGCCTTTCATATGCTTCACCATAATGGAGATTGAGCAGTCCCTTGTGCTTTGTAGCTGATCCCTCCCACCCAGGTCACAAATGTTTTGTCACCTCTGGCAGAAGGCTGAGGTCCATTGGGACCAAAGCTTCAAGACACAAAACCAGCTTTTTTCTATCCGCAGCTACACTAATGAAGAAGGACACAGGAGGACCCCCCCCCCCCCATCTACCCTGACACCTCCTCCCCACTACCATAAAGTACAGATCGGTCATGCCTGCACTGAAAGGTGGTGTACATTTGTACTTCAATCACATGTTTTTTTTTACACACTGTCCAATTCCATTATGTTATATTTATTTAACAGTGAATATAGTTTTGCCTATTTGACTCAAATAAACCCATTCTTTGAACACAGTAAGTGAACTTTTTTTCACCGGACATTGGTAAGAGCCGTTACCTTCTCAAATTTGTACAATAACACTGTGAAATAACCACATGCAATAATATGTGCACAAATCATGTGCAATAACAACTCATTTACAAATCCCTGCACTAATGTCACCTTATCACATCTAAATTCCACTTCACATATTGTAAATAAGATGCTCCTATCTCTTTTTCAATCCCAATCATGTTTATATATATGCATATGTACTTATATATGTACGTACACACACACACACACACATATATATATATATATATATATATATATATATATATATATATATACGAGGTCTGTCCATAAAGTATAGGTCCTTTTTATTTTTTTCAAAAACTATATGGATTTCATTCATATGTTTTTACGTCAGACATGCATGAACCCTCGTGCGCATGCGTGAGTTTTTCCACGCCTGTCGGTGACGTCATTCGCCTGTGAGCACTCCTTGTGGGAGGAGTCGTCCAGCCCCTCGTCGGAATTCCTTTGTCTGAGAAGTTGCTGAGAGACTGGCGCTTTGTTTGATCAAAATTTTTTCTAAACCTGTGAGGCACATCGAAGTGGACATGGTTCGAAAAATTAAGCTGGTTTTCAGTGAAAATTTTAACGGCTGATGAGAGATTTTGAGGTGACACTGTCGCTTTAAGGACTTCCCACAGTGCGAGACGTCGCGCAGCGCTCTCAGGCGGCGTCATCAGCCTGTTTCAAGCTTAAAACCTCCACATTTCAGGCTCTATTGATCCAGGATGTCGTGAGAGAACAGAGAAGTTTCAGAAGAAGTCGGTTTCAGCATTTTATCCGGATATTCCACTGTTAAAGGAGATTTTTTTAATGAAAGACGTGCGGACGGGTCCGCGCGTCGGGACGCAGCCGACGCGGTGCGGCGGCACAGGAAAAACACCTCCGTGTTGATAACCATTTGTAAAATCCAGGCGGCTTTTGATGGCTTTCAGTGGAGTGAGTATATGAGAAATTGTTTTACAGCTGGACATGTTCCAACTTGTCCTTAAGGCTTCCAACGGAGGTGTTTTTCCTGTGGCGGAGCGTCGCGGCAGCTGCGAGCCGACGCGCGGACCCGTCCGCACGTCTTTCATTAAAAAAATCTCCTTTAACAGTGGAATATCCGGATAAAATGCTGAAACCGACTTCTTCTGAAACTTCTCTGTTCTCTCACGACGTCCTGGATCAATAGAGCCTGAAATGTGGAGGTTTTAAGCTTGAAACAGGCTGATGACGCCGCCTGAGAGCACTGCGCGACGTCTCGCACTGTGGGAAGTCCTTAAAGCGACAGTGTCACCTCAAAATCTCTCATCAGCCGTTAAAATTTTCACCGAAAACCAGCTTAATTTTTCGAACCATGTCCACTTCGATGTGTCTCACAGGTTTAGAAAAAATTTTGATCAAACAAAGCGCCAGTCTCTCAGCAACTTCTCAGACAAAGGAATTCCGACGAGGGGCTGGACGACTCCTCCCACAAGGAGTGCTCACAGGCGAATGACGTCACCGACAGGCGTGGAAAAACTCACGCATGCGCACGAGGGTTCAAGCATGTCTGACGTAAAAACATATGAATGAAATCCATATAGTTTTTGAAAAAAATAAAAAGGACCTATACTTTATGGACAGACCTCGTATATATATATATATATATATATATATATATATATATATATATATATATATATATATATATATATATATATATATATATATATATATATATATATATATATATATACAGGCATGCACGTAACTGGTACTCAGTGTGCTTGTGCGTGCTAAAAATAAATGATTCGCAGCAGAAAACACAAGGGAAGCATTTCATAGGAGGAAAGCAATGACGTAGGAAAAGTGTTTCTTCCTTCTGTGTGCTGTCTGCTGTGCATCAATGATTTTTAGCACATATGAGCACGATGAGTACCAGTTATGTGCACCCCTGTGTGTGTGTATATATATATTCTATTTCTACCTCATTTCTTATGTCTCATACTGTTACAAGTATTATTATTGCTTATCCTTGCACACGCTGTTTGATGAACATTTTCCTCTACTTGCACCCATCTTGTGTTTTTTAAGAGCTGACATAACGTGAATTTCTCCTCTGTGATATCAATAAAGTTCTATCTTATCTTATCTTATCTTATCTTATCTTAAATTTTACTGATTCTGTGTGCATTAACAATCATAAATTCACCAGTCATGATGTTGAAGGAGACTCCACATCAGTGGTGGGCACAGCTAACCAAAACATTAGCATTGCTAACTGCTAATCCATTGACTGAAAAGTTAACTTTTATAACGCTAAACAGATGCTAATCTCTAACTGTCAGTACTGCCTTGGCACACTGTCGGCTACTGATACGCCAGTTTCAAGTTTAAGCACTGCAGGAGCTTCTGAGTAAATTCAAAGACAATCACAAAACCAAAACAATCAACAAGCCAGAGCTTTTGTCTTTATGCACCCTGCCCACTGCTGCAATGTTACTTACTTTTCACACAGCAACACAGACAGTGGCAGGAGACATCACACGCAAAGCACTTTTTACTCATGGTTTCATTTATAAACAAAACTAATTTGGGCCAATTTATCAACATTAACAGCAACGCTGTCATTTTTACAAAGTGAAAATATCACACATATTTTTTAAAGTAATGCACTAATTCAGAAGGTTTGAGCGTTAACCGACACATGCACCAAAAAAAAGCATTATGGGAAATAAGTCTCCTCTCATCACCCCCCCTCCCCCCCCCATCAAAACACTGCCATCTACTGGATGGGAGTATGAATAGACCAACATATTTGTGAATCTCAAATGCAGTTTTGGACTCAGAATGTCTCAATATTGTGTTAGTAAGCAAAGAGATGAATGTGTGATTGGTATACATCAATCAATCAATCAATCAGTTTTATTTATATAGCGCCAAATCACAACAAACAGTTGCCCCAAGGTGCTTTATATTGTAAGGCAAGGTCATACAATAACTACGTAAAACCCCAACGGTCAAAACGACCCCCTGTGAGCAAACACTTGGCTACAGTGGGAAGGAAAAACTCCCTTTTAACAGGAAGAAACCTCCAGCAGAACCAGGCTCAGGGAGGGGCAGTCTTCTGCTGGGACTGGTTGGGGCTGAGCGAGAGAACCAGGAAAAAGACATGCTGTGGAGGGGAGCAGAGATCAATCACTAATGATTAAATGCAGAGTGGTGCATACAGAGCAAAAATAGAAAGAAACACTCAGTGCATCATGGGAACCCCCCAGCAGTCTAAGTCTATAGCAGCATAACTAAGGGATGGTTCAGGGTCACCTGATCCAGCCCTAACTATAAGCTTTAGCAAAAAGGAAAGTTTTAAGCCTAATCTTAAAAGTAGAGAGGGTGAATGTCTCCCTGATCCGAATTGGGAGCTGGTTCCACAGGAGAGGAGCCTGAAAGCTGAAGGCTCTGCCTCCCATTCTACTCTTACAAACCCTAGGAACTACAAGTAAGCCTGCATTGTGAGAGTGAAGCGCTCTATTGGGGTGATATGGTACCACGAGGTCCCTAAGATAAGATGGGACCTGATTATTCAAAACCTTATAAGTAAGAAGAAGAATTTTAAATTCTATTCTAGAATTAACAGGAAGCCAATGGAGAGAGGCCAATATGGGTGAGATATGCTCTCTCCTTCTAGTCCCCGTTAGTACTCTGGCTGCAGCATTTTGAATTAACTGAAGGCTTTTCAGGGAACTTTTAGGACAACCTGATAATAATGAATTACAATAGTCCAGCCTAGAGGAAATAAATGCATGAATTAGTTTTTCAGCATCACTCTGAGACAAGACCTTTCTAATTTTAGAGATATTGCGTAAATGCAAAAAAGCAGTCCTTCATATTTGTTTAATATGCGCTTTGAATGACATATCCTGATCAAGAATGACTCCAAGATTTCTCACAGTATTACTAGAGGTCAGGGTAATGCCATCCAGAGTAAGGATCTGGTCAGACACCATGTTTCTAAGATTTGTGGGGCCAAGTACAACAACTTCAGTTTTATCTGAGTTTAAAAGCAGGAAATTAGAGGTCATCCATGTCTTTATGTCTGTAAGACAATCCTGCAGTTTAGCTAATTGCTGTCTGTCCTCTGGCTTCATGGATAGATAAAGCTGGGTATCATCTGCGTAACAATGAAAATTTAAGCAATGCCGTCTAATAATACTGCCTAAGGGAAGCATGTATAAAGTGAATGAAATTGGTCCTAGCACAGAACCTTGTGGAACTCCATAATTAACATTAGTCTGTGAAGAGGATTCCCCATTTACATGAACAAATTGTAATCTATTAGATAAATATGATTCAAACCACCGCAGCGCAGTGCCTTTAATACCTATGGCATGCTCTAATCTCTGGAATAAAATTTTATGATCAACAGTATCAAAAGCAGCACTGAGGTCTAACAGAACAAGCACAGAGATGAGTCCACTGTCTGAGGCCATAAGAAGATCATTTGTAACCTTCACTAATGCTGTTTCTGTACTATGATGAATTCTAAAACCTGACTGAAACTCTTCAAATAGACCATTCCTCTGCAGATGATCAGTTAGCTGTTTTACAACTACCCTTTCAAGAATTTTTGAGAGAAAAGGAAGGTTGGAGATTGGCCTATAATTAGCTAAGATAGCTGGGTCAAGTGATGGCTTTTTAAGTAATGGTTTAATTACTGCCACCTTAAAAGCCTGTGGTACATAGCCAACTAATAAAGATAGATTGATCATATTTAAGATCGAAGCATTAAATAATGGTAGGGCTTCCTTGAGCAGCCTGGTAGGAATGGGGTCTAATAGACATGTTGATGGTTTGGATGAAGTAACTAATGAAAATAACTCAGAACAATCTGAGAGAAAGAGTCTAATCAAATACCGGCATCACTGAAAGCAGCCAAAGATAATGATACGTCTTTGGGATGGTTATGAGTAATTTTTTCTCTAATAGTTAAAATTTTATTAGCAAAGAAAGTCATGAAGTCATTACTAGTTAAAGTTAAAGGAATACTCGGCTCAATAGAGCTCTGACTCTTTGTCAGCCTGGCTACAGTGCTGAAAAGAAACCTGGGGTTGTTCTTATTTTCTTCAATTAGTAAGATGTCCTAGCTTTACGGAGGGCTTTTTTATAGAGCAACAGACTCTTTTTCCAGGCTAAATGAAGATCTTCTAAATTAGTGAGACGCCATTTCCTCTCCAACTTACGGGTTATCTGCTTTAAGCTGCGAGTTTGTGAGTTATACCACGGAGTCAGGTACTTCTGATTTAAAGCTCTCTTTTTCAGAGGAGCTACAGCATCCAAAGTTGTCTTCAATGAGGATGTAAAACTATTGACGAGATACTCTATCTCACTTACAGAGTTTAGGTAGCTACTCTGCACTGTGTTAGTATATGGCATTAGAGAACATAAAGAAGGAATCATATCCTTAAACCTAGTTACAGCGCTTTCTGAAAGACTTCTAGTGTAATGAAACTTATTCCCCACTGTTGGGTAGTCCATCAGAGTAAATGTAAATGTTATTAAGAAATGATCAGACAGAAGGGAGTTTTCAGGGAATACTGTTAAGTCTTCAATTTCCATACCATAAGTCAGAACAAGATCTAAGATATGATTAAAGTGGTGGGTGGACTCATTTACATTTTGAGCAAAGCCAATTGAGTCTAATAATAGATTAAATGCAGTGTTGAGGCTGTCATTCTCAGCATCTGTGTGGATGTTAAAATCGCCCACTATAATTATCTTATCTGAGCTACGCACTAAGTCAGAGAAAAGGTCTGAAAATTCACAGAGAAACTCACAGTAACGACCAGGTGGACAATAGATAATAACAAATAAAACTGGTTTTTGGGACTTCCAATTTGGATGGACAAGACTAAGAGTCAAGCTTTCAAATAAATTAAAACTCTGTCTGGGTTTTTGATTAATTAATAAGCTGGAATGGAAGATTGCTGCTAATCCTCCGCCTCGGCCCATGCTACGAGCATTCTGGCAGTTAGTGTGACTCGGGGGTGTTGACTCATTTAAACTAACATATTCATCCTGTTGTAACCAGGTTTCTGTAAGGCAGAATAAATCAATATGTTGATCAATTATTATATCATTTACTAACAGGGACTTAGAAGAGAGAGACCTAATGTTTAATAGACCACATTTAACTGTTTTAGTCTGTGGTGCAGTTGAAGGTGCTATATTATTTTTTCTTTTTGAATTTTTATGCTTAAATAGATTTTTGCTGGTTATTGGTGGTCTGGGAGCAGGCACCGTCTCTACGGGGATGGGGTAATGAGGGGATGGCAGGGGGAGAGAAGCTGCAGAGAGGTGTGTAAGACTACAACTCTGCTTCCTGGTCCCAACCCTGGATAGTCACGGTTTGGAGGATTTAAGAAAATTGGCCAGATTTCTAGAAATGAGAGCTGCTCCATCCAAAGTGGGATGGATGCCGTCTCTCCTAACAAGACCAGGTTTTCCCCAGAAGCTTTGCCAATTATCTATGAAGCCCACCTCATTTTTTGGACACCACTCAGACAGCCAGCAATTCAAGGAGAACATGCAGCTAAACATGTCACTCCCGGTCCGATTGGGGAGGGGCCCAGAGAAAACTACAGAGTCCGACATTGTTTTTGCAAAGTTACACACCGATTCAATGTTAATTTTAGTGACCTCCGATTGGCGTAACTGGGTGTCATTACTGCCGACGTGAATTACAATCTTACCAAATTTACGCTTAGCCTTACCCAGCAGTTTCAAATTTCCTTCAATGTCGCCTGCTCTAGCCCCCGGAAGACAATTGACTATGGTTGCTGGTGTCGCTAACTTCACATTTCTCAAAACAGAGTCGCCAATAACCAGAGTTTGATCCTCGGCGGGTGTGTCGCCGAGTGGGGAAAAACGGTTAGAGATGTGAACGGGTTGGCGGTGTACACGGGGCTTCTGTTTAGGACTATGCTTCCTCCTCACAGTCACCCAGTCGGCCTGCTTTCCCGGCTGCTCGGGATCTGCCAGAGGGAAACTAACGGCGGCTAAGCTACCTTGGTCCGCACCGACTACAGGGGCCTGGCTAGCTGTAGAATTTTCCACGGTGCGGAGCCGAGTCTCCAATTCACCCAGCCTGGCCTACAAAGCTACAAATAAGCTACACTTATTACAAGTACCATTACTGCTAAAGGAGGCCGAGGAATAACTAAACATTTCACACCCAGAGCAGAAAAGTGCGGGAGAGACAGGAGAAGCCGCCATGCTAAACCGGCTAAGAGCTAGTAGCTGCGCTAAGCTAGCGGATTCCTAAAAACACACAAAGTGAATAATGTGTAAATAATTTAGAGGTGATTCAGCAGAGGGAGTGCTTTAGTTAAGGCACGTGAAGATTACACTGGGAAACAAATCGTTATCTAGGTAACTAGATCAATCTAACTGCGCAGATTAAACAGCTAACAGATACAGCAAAACACCGCTGTGCTCCGGAACAGGAAGTGATACAATACCGCAGTGAGAGCCAACCACCAGTAGAGGTATACATAAATGTTGAATCACACTTCACAAACAGAATTTTCAGTTTTGCAAATGCCTTTTTTTACAAAGGAAAAAAAATTACATAGTTATGAATACACATTTATTTGTTAAAACTTGTGTGTTGGTTTTTACAAATCTGCAGGTCAGGAACTGCCCATGTTTTGAACAACAGAGACCTTTGATACAAGACAAATCTCATCTACAAACCTGTCATACCACCGTGGTTGGGCTCATCTCGGGGGGGATGAGTCTGATTACAGAGACGAGGTCAACCGACTGACAGTGTGGTGTTCAGCTAACAACCTGCTGCTGAACACCACAAAAAAACAAAAGAAATAATCCTGGACTTCAGGAATGGCAGGGCTGACGCAGTCCCACTCTACATCCATGGGGACTGTGTGGAAAGGGTCAGCTCCATCAGGTTCCTGGGAGTACAGCTTTATGACAGCCTCTCCTGGACTGCCAACACCACAGTGGTGGTGAAAAAAGCCCAGCAGCGACTCTACTTCCTGAGGGTGCTCAGGAGGAACAATCTGGAGGAGAAGCTGCTGGTGTTGTTCTACAGAGCCACCATTGAGAGCATTCTGACGTACTGCATCACAGCGTGGCACAGGGGGTGCTCAGCAGCAGACAGGAGAGCCCTGCAGAGGGTGATCAAAATGGCCCGGAGGATCACTAGCTGCTCTCTGCCCAGCCTGGAGGACATTGCCAGCTCTTGCTACCTCAGCAGAGCTGCCAGCATCAGCAAAGACACATCCCACCCCAACAACCACCTGTTTGACCTACTACCCTCGGGCCAACGGTATAGGTCAATCAAAACTAGGACAAATAGACTCAGGGACAGCTTTCTCCCCAGAGTGATCACTGTACTGAACAATAACAAACCACATTAATCTGCACTTGTCAAAGTTTCTGTGCAATATCTGTACCCATGTGCAATATTTTCCCATGCAATATCATTCCACAGTTGTACATAATTCTCATTTTACATTTTACTTTTTGTCCACATTTTATTTTAGTTGTACAATTGTTTAAATAATTTATTTAGTTAAATTTCATTATCTTTTATTTGGCACACAATTACTCGCACCTCGGAAAAGCATCTTTTGGATCTGCATTCAAATCTTGTTGCAATGCAAATTATAATGACAATAAAGGTGTGATTCTGATTCTGTCATCATGCCAACCCGGCTCTACAGACCTGGACCACCTACTGCCACTATGTGAAGATCCTCAAGCAATTCCACCAAGATCCCTGAAGAGTATCCTCCTCATGAGGTAGGAAGACCACCCTACCAACATGAGTGACGTGGCTGAAGCCAAGCTCCCCAGCAGAGAGTGTGTTGTAATTTCTCCCAGTTCTTTATGTAATTTACTGCCCCTAACAAAGAACCAAATCGATATATTCCTCAGTTTGAATTTATTGAAAGTCACGCTGAAACCAGGCCCGGGTCCCCACAGACTCCATCTTGTGAAGGACCTCGAACATGGCTGGCACAACGCTTTAATACAGTACAATGTGGGCATTACAGTGGGTGTGGTTTAGTCTCACAATCTTAATCTTGCTGGTTCCCCATAGACAGGGGGAGCCCTCCCTTTTCTTGAAACTTGCGTATGTGTGATGGAGCAAATACTTGATAACCAACATGAAATAACAGAATAAGGAATTAGCACAGATATCTAACAGTGTCATCATCAAGAACCAGCTTCGGTGGGTGGGTCACATCATTAGGATGTATAATAGCTGACTTCCCAAGCAAATTGTTCTTCTGCTCCCAGCTGAATGCAGGAAAACACCCAAATGCTACAAAGACCTCCTGAATCACAATCTCAAGATTTGCTCAATCGACTGGAAGACCTGGGAAGAACATGCATGGGACCAAGCCAGCTGGCGAGCACACGGGAGTAGAAGTATTTGGAGAAAAATGTAGATAAACAACAAAGAGGAGGAGAAAGCAGCATGAGAGAGCGCAAGAGCCTGACTGGCAGAAGCTTCCCACATCAACCATCTGCAGTGTCAGGAAGAAACAGCGTGAAGAAACAGCGTGTCAAGACTGGGCCTGTTGAGTCACGTCCACGTCCACCTCCCGTCTGGGAATCAACCAAGAGACCATCTTCCTCACCACCGAGGGATTGCCATGACGACGACGCTAGCAGGTTTTAATGCTAGCTATAGTCTTATTTGATAGGTTTTGATGCTAATGTTAGCACATTAGCATTTATTAGCATTCATGAGCCAGATAACCATGCACAGCAACACACAGTGCAGTGCAATGTCCCTACAAGTTTCTGACTGACTATTGTCATAGCTATTGTCATGTGTGTACTATAGCATAGCACCCACATTGTTTAAATATCAAATGTATGTGGCTCATCTGTGGCCAGTGGACATGCTGATCCTTAAAATAAAGTGTTCTCAACTGCAGTGTTTGTGTATTGCCATGGTGAGACACCATAAAATTATTTCACCGTGGGCCTGGTCTGCATTCAAGGGCAGAGTGTTTGTTATTTATAAGGCACAAAATTCAGACCGGCCTTCTACAGGTGGGTACACAACATGCATACTTTACACTGGTACATACACAGCTGTGTGCTAGTGCTCAATGGGCCTGAATTATGAAAGGTTTGCATGTATAAAAATGTCTTCAAACTCCACATCACACAGAAACAAATGTGCAACCTGATCTGCAAACACTGAGCTGAGGACTGCATCTTTCAAATTCACAAAAACACACACAGTTGTGTTCAAAATAATATGTGTATTTAAAAAAGTGAAGTTTAAAATCCTTATAATAGGATAATAATCAACTTGTGTTAGATAGAAATGTAAACCCACTTTCCATCAGACTTATTAAAAAATATGAGTCTATATCTGAGTGGTTTACATGCAGTAATGGTGTGAAGCAGGGTGGAGTCCTTAGCCCAACCTTAGCCCGTCCTTAGCCCGACTTTGCGCCATGCGGTGCCGCATGTTCATGTTCTGGCATGTCCAGGCACATCCACAATTTCTCGGATAATCACTCGATGAAAAAACCACCGACAGCTGTCTGAACGCCATCTCAAAGCCGTCCTGTGAGACCAAAACGGAGGTGGTTTTGTCTCGCTCCAGTAGCGAATCCATCGTGACGCGCGAAGCCTCCGCTCGGCTTTCCATGACAAAATCTCTTGTTAAAAAAATGGTTGATGTCCAGCTCTTGTGATAACCAGAGAAATGGCACACGATGGTCACGGATCCAGACAGCCATCCGTTTAGAAATGAAATGGTCGTTCAGCCTGTCGATGGCGGCTTCGGAGTGCGGCGCGCCCCACAGCCGCTGGGGGCTGTCCTTAAAGCGACAGTAACACTCCTTATTCTCTGTCAAGCCCGTAACATTTTCACCAAAAGCCAGATAAATTTTTCTAATGGTTTCCAGCTGCCAGTCTCTAACAGTTTCTGAAAAAATTCTGATGGAAAAAAAGCCCAAATCATTCCGCCATTTCCTGGCAATGAAAATCCGCCGAGGGGGTGGACCACTCCTCACTCAAAGCCTGCTCACAGGCGAATGACGCAACCGACAGGCGTGGAAAAACTCACGCATGCGCACGAGGGTTCAAGCTTGTCTGACGCAATCACACGTGATTCAAATCCATATGGTTTTTGAAAAAATAATAAGGTCGGATACTTTTCTAATAGACCTCGTAGTCTTTATAAGTTTGGTACTGCATGGAAAAAGGTGTAGAGACGTCTTTTTAAATTACCATACACTACCCATAATAAGTTACTACGCCATATTTATTTCTCATACATACTAGGTTCATTAATCATGTTATTGCAGGACTTACACATGATAATCCTGTTGTACACCATTTGTTTGTATTGTGTCTAGGGACTCAGTTGTCAAGAATTTGCTATACTTATGTTGTTTACATATGGTTAAGACCGGTTTCACATACAAAATATGAGTAAGGGGCAGGTCAAAGCTTTAATACACAAGAGATTTGTGGAGTCAACAAATGAAGCTGATGTTCAACAAGGTGTGCAAATCAGAGAGCTTGTACAAATTAGGGACTCTGATTTTAATAATGATTTTTTTACCATCAAAGGATGAAGTATGTGTGACAATAATGTATCTATGTCCTAAATACGTTGTTACCTTTTTGTCATTAAGTTTTTAATTTCATTTTATCTTGTTTACTTTTAATTGTACATGTTTATTTTTGGATTAATAAAATGTTATATATATATAGCTTTTATTTCCATGCACGCAAATGCATTGGGGAGACTGCACATTCTATTCCAAATCAAAACAAAGAAAAAATTACCAAATTTGTTATTACTGTACAGAAAGTTAAGAAAAAAGGAATATTAGTCTGTTAAAAAAAAAAAAAAAAAAAAAATAGCAGTGTTTATATTTTTCTTTTTGTGAAAAAAAAAAAGCAGGTGTCAGACAGGTGGCCCTTATTTAAAGACAAAGGCAGCAAATGTTGTACATACTTGTTGTTGTGCATTTCTCTCTGTAAATCTGAGTAAAATGATTCATTCCAGACATTGCTCAGTAAAACAGCATACTTTAATTAAAAAGTTGACTGAAGAGAGGGTAAACATATGAAGAAGTGCAGAAAATGACAGACTACTCAACTTAAATGATCGTAAATGCTTTAAAATGGCAACAAAACCAGAAAGACGTGGAAGAAAACAGAAAACCACCATTGAAATGGAGCAAAAATGGCCAGAATGGCAAAGACTCAGCCAATGATCAGCTCTGGGATGATCAAAGGTCTAAAGTTACCTATGAGTACTATAGCAACTAAAACAGTCCTATGTCAAGCCAAGGTATGGGCAAGAAGCCCCCGCAAAGTCCCATTGTTGAAAAAATGATGTGCTGAAGAAGTTACAATTCACCAAAGAACACACTGACTGGCCCACAGAGAAATGGTGAAACATTTTGTGAAACCAACATTGTTCTTTTGGGTCGAGGAACTACAGTTTGTCAGACAACCCCAAAACTGAATTCAAGCCACAGTGCACTGTGAAGACAGTGAAACATGGTGGAACCAGCATCATGATGTGGAGATGTTTCTCCTACTATGGTGCCAGGCCTGTTTATCGCATACCAGGGATCATGGATCAGTTTGAATACATCAGAATACTTGAAGAGATTATGTTAAAGTGGAAATGCACCTGAATTGGGAGTTTCAACAAGACAGCGATCCCAAACACACCAGCAGGTGAGCAACATCTTGGTTCCAGACCAACAAATTTAACATTATGGAGGGACCAGCCCAATTCTTGGACCTTAATCCAACAGAAAACTTGTAGGGTGAGTTAAAACATGTTTTCTGAGGCAAAACCATGAAATGCAGAGAAAGTGTGGAATGCAGTCCAGTCATCCTGGGCTGGAACACCTGTTCACAGGTGCTAGAAGATGGTCGACTCCATGCAACACAGATGTGAAGCAGTTCTCAGAAACAGTGGCTATATAACTAAATATTAGTTCAGTGAGTCACAAGAAAGATAAATCTTCAAACATTTTTTTCAGTTTATACAGTAAATGTTTGAGTTTGTAAAGAAAAATGCAGACAGTGCTATTTTTTGAACAGCCCAATATTCGTTTTTCTTCACTTTCTGCAAAGTAATACATTTGATGAATATTCTTCATGTTTTAATTTGGAATAGAAATGTACAGTGTTCTCAATGCATCTGTGTGTATGGAAATAAACGTTATGACGATTTTGAGTTTTAATCACTTTTTAAACACACTGCAGTTATTTTAAGCACAAATGTATTGTCAATTGAATATATTTGCCTAAATAAATGTTCAATTTGTGGGTTGTTGACCCGTGTTAAGCAATAGGGGGAATTTTGCCATCTGTGTGTTACTTTAAAGTGATACCATATATATTAAAAAAAAATGACATTGCCTGCATAAACCCTGCTGACAATATAATCTGATTTTCTTCCTAAACGCTATCTGCGTTTCTCCCAATTACTTACTAAATAAAGGAAATAATGAGTGAAAGGTCACACAGCCTTGAAAATAGATTTTCTAATCAGTTTTTAATAAGCTAAACAAGACCTGGGAGCCATATTAATAAAGACCTTAAGTCATGATGCTGTTGCCATGGAAGCCAGTTGTCCTGGTAACAGAGACAGAGTCATAAGGGTATCAATCACTGTTTGGTCATTCAATCTGTGGAACTCAGCATCACAACAGGTCAGGCACAGCAATGGCAGGAAACGAGGGAGGAGACGGGGGCAGTGTGGAGAAATGGCCATTCTGAATGTCAAACGGGCAGAGCCGAGCAGCGCGTGCAGCACACAGGGAACACAAACTGCACAGTCCATTTATCACAGCACGCTTCTGTTCAGGAAGGCCATTTCATGTCGTCTCAGCAACAACTCACAAAGGCTTCAAATTCTTGTTAACGCTCAGTCTGAAAAAAAAGGGGTGAAAAAAAATCACTTTTACACTGATGTTTCAAAAATCTAACAAGCGACGATAACACCGCGAACTCGCAAGACGTTGTTAATCAGCTGAGCTTGAAAACAGACTGCTGGAAGCTCAGAATTCAGAGATGTCGCTATTGTAGCCTTGAAATTCAATGCAAGGTATACGTGGGCTGTCCGTAAACTATAGGTCCTTTTTATTTTTTTCAAAAACTATATGGATTTCATTCATATGTTTTTACGTCAGACATGCTTGAACCCTCGTGCGCATGCGTGAGTTTTTCCACGCCTGTCAGTGACGTCATTCGCCTGTGAGCACTCCTTGTGGGAGGAGTCGTCCAGCCCCTCGTCGGAATTCCTTTGTCTGAGAAGTTGCTGAGAGACTGGCGCTTTGTTTGATCAAAATTTTTTCTAAACCTGTGAGACACATCGAAGTGGACACGGTTCGAAAAATTAAGCTGGTTTTCAGTGAAAATTTTAACAGCTGATGAGAGATTTTGAGGTGATTCTGTCGCTTTAAGGACTTTTCACGGTGCGAGACGTCGTGCAGCGCTCTCAGGCGGCGTCATCAGCCTGTTTCAAGCTGAAAACCTCCACATTTCAGGCTCTATTGATCCAGAACGTCGTGAGAGAACAGAGACATTTCAGAAGAAGTCGGTTTCAGCATTTTATCTGGATATTCCACTGTTAAAGGAGATTTTTTTAATGAAAGACGTGCGGACGGGTCCGCGCGTCGGGACGCAGCCGACGCGGCGCGGCGGCACAGGAAAAACACCTCCGTGTTGATAACCATTTGTTAAAATCCAGTTGGCTTTTGATGGCTTTCAGTGGAGTGAGTATATGAGAAATTGTTTATCAGCTGGAGATGTTCCAACTTGTCCTTAAGGCTTTCAACAGAGGTGTTTTTCCTGTGACGGAGCGTCGCGGCGGCTGCGAGCCGACGCTGCAATCCGCCCGCACGTCTTTCATTAAAAAATCTCCTTTAACAGTGGAATATCCGGATAAAATGCTGAAACCGACTTCTTCTGAAACTTCTCTGTTCTCTCACGACGTCCTGGATCAACAGAGCCTGAAATGTGGAGGTTTTAAGCTTGAAACAGGCTGATGACGCTGCCTGAGAGCGCTGCGCGACGTCTCGCACCGTGAAAAGTCCTTAAAGCGACAGAATCACCTCAAAATCTCTCATCAGCTGTTAAAATTTTCACTGAAAACCAGCTTAATTTTTCGAACCATGTCCACTTCGATGTGTCTCACAGGTTTAGAAAAAATTTTGATCAAACAAAGCGCCAGTCTCTCAGCAACTTCTCAGACAAAGGAATTCCGACGAGGGGCTGGACGACTCCTCCCACAATGAGTGCTCACAGACGAATGACGTCACCGACAGGCGTGGAAAAACTCACGCATGCGCACGAGGGTTCAAGCATGTCTGACGTAAAAACATATGAATGAAATCCATATAGTTTTTGAAAAATAAAAAGGACCTATACTTTACGGACAGACCTTGTATTTTTCTCTGTGTGAATTAGAGAAGATGATGTCACAAGACACCATGTCACAAGACACCATGATATAAGGGTGACTGTTGTTTGTGCGGCAGCACGATGGCTTAGTGGTTAGCATTGTTGCCTCACAGCGAGAAGGTCGTGGGTTCAATTCCCATGGCCTTTCTGTGTGGAGTTTGCATGTTCTTCCCGTGTTTGCATGGGTTTCCTGCGGGTGCTCTGGTTTCCTCCCACATCCAAAGACATGCAGGTTAGGTGGTTGGAATCTTTAAATTGTCCATGGGTGTGTGTGTGGGTGTGTCTGTGTTTGTTTGTCTATTTGTGGCCCTGCGACAGACTGGCGTCGTGTCCTGGGTGTACCCCGCCTCACGCTCTATGGCTGCTGGGATGGGCTCCAGCCCCCCGTGACCCTTAATTGGACTAAGTGGTAGAAGATGAATGAATGAATGAATGAATGTTGTTTGTGCGTATGCACCGAACAGCATTTTAGAGTATTCGGTTTTCTTGGAGTCCCTGAATGGAGTCCTGTATGGGGCTCCAGTGGGGGACTCCATTGTTCTGCTGGGGGACTTCTACACACACACGGGCAATGATAGAGACACCTGGAGAGGTGTGATTGGGAGGAACGGCCTCCCTGATTTAAACCCAAATGGTCTGTCCATAACGAACACCATGCTCGAACATAAAGATGCTCATAAGCGTACATAGTACCAGAGCACCCTAGGCCGAAGATTGATGATTGGTTTTGTGATCATATCATCTGATTTGAGGCTGCATGTTCCAGACATTTGAGTGAAGAGAGGGGCAGAGCTGTCAACTGATCACCATCTGGTAGTGAGTTGTATCAGAGGGTGGGGGAGGACTTTGGACAGAATTGATAAGCCCAAACGAATAGTGCGAGTGAACTGGGAACTTCTGGAGGAGCCCACTGTTCGACATATCTTCAACTCACACCACCGGCAGAGCTTCTCTAGCACCCTGTGGAGGTTGGGGGCATTGAACCACAATGGGCAATGTTCAAAGCTTCCATTGCTGAAGCTGCAGCGGGGAGATGTGGCCTGAAGATCTTAGGTGCCTCAAGGGGTGGCAACCCTCGAACACTGTGGTGGACATCGGTGGTCAGGGAAGCCGTCCGACTGAAGGAGGAATCCTTCTGGGACATGTTATCTCAGAGCACACCAGAGGCAGTTGCAAGGTACCGACAGGCCCGAAGGGCAGCAGCCTCTGCTGTGGGGGAAGCAAAGCAGTGGGTGTGGGAGTTCGGAGCAACCATGGAGAAGGACTTTCGGTCAGCACCAATCTTGGCGTCCCTGCACTGGCTTCCTGTTTCTGCAACATCAGATTTTAAAGTACTGATTTTAGTTTATAAAATTGTTCAGGACTTGCACCTCCCTATCTGGCTGACTTGATAAGCCCCTATGTACCAGCTCGGGCCCTGCGTTCTCAGGGTGCAGAACTTCTGTGTGTTCCCAGGGTGAATAAGAAGTCTGCCGGTCACAGAGCTTTCTCCTATCGTTCCCCAGCTCTGTGGAATGATCTGCCGGCACACATTCGGCAGTCGGACACTGTGGAGACCTTTAAATCACGTTTAAAGACTCATTTATTGTTGTGTGTGGGCCGCCAGAAGAGGAGGTACTGCTGGCCCACCACCAGTGGGCGCTCTGCCTGAAGTGCGGGCTTCAGGCACGAGAGGGCGCTGCCGCCATGGACACAGCCGGGGGTGACAGCTGTCGCTCATTACCTCTTGACAGCTGTCACCCTTCTACTCAACATCATCTCACTCCATAAAGACCAGACGTCATCTCCACCTCGTTGCCGAGATATCATACTTCATTGGAGGTAATATCCTCAGCCGTTTTGCAATATTGTTTGTATATTGTGAGTGTTTGCAGGAGTACCGGTTCCGCTGTCAGTGGAAGCTGAGAGAGCGCTAGAAGGCACTCTTTTCCCTGAGGAATCTTCAGTACTCTGCAAGTTATTGAGTGAGAGGTGGAGGTGGCATTCCCACCGTTATTGTTACTGGGTGTACACACACCCACACTTGACTGTCTTTGTTCTTCGCCAGCAGTACCAGATCCAACAGTCGGGGACGGTGATCACCTGGGAATTCGGGACTTGGCGGCTCCAGTATTCACCAGGTTCTGGGGCGGCGGAAATCGTGTGGTTCCGGCTCTCCTCAGGACAGATGTCTTCTATCCTCGAGCCTGCCCACACGTCACCTTTGTGTATTGACTGTTGTGATATTCTGAGATTGTCTGTATGTTCGTTGTGCACAATTCACAACATTAAATTGTTATATTTTGGCTTATCTATTGACCGTTCATTTGCGCCCCCTGTTGTGGGTCCGTGTCACTACACTTTCCCAACATTTATTTTCCCTGTCTTATCATTAGTGTTATGATGTATTTTTAATCTTGTACTTTTTTACTGCTGTTTTTTTTTCTTATGTTTGTTTTTATTGTGTTTTAAATTTTTAACTGTTTTTTATGTTGTGAAGCGCCTTGAGACGATTTTGTTGTGAATTGGCGCTATATAAATTAATAAATTTGAATTTGAATTTTGAATTTTGCTTCTGGCCGACTGTGAGGCACTTCAGGAGGGGAAAACGGAGAACCATCCAAGCTGTCTACAGTAAGGATGTGATTCTGTTGACCTCAATTGAGGATGTAATCCGGCATTGGAAGGAACACTTTGAGGAACTCCTGCATCAGACCGGAGCACCCTCTATAGTAGGGGCAGAGCTGGAAGCTGATGGAGGATTTTCATCAATTTCCCTGGTGGAAGTCACTGAGGTGGCCAAACAACTCCACAGTGTCAAGGCCCCGGGGATTGATGAGTGTGGAGGGTTTGTCTTGGATGAGACATCTCTTCAACATTGGGTTGAAGTCTGGGACAGTGCCTAAGGAGTGGCAAACTGGGATGGTGGTCCCCATATTTAAAAAGGGGGACCAGAGAGTGTGTGCCAACTACAGGGGCATCACACTACACAGCCTCCCTGGTAAATTTGACTCTAGGGTGCTAGAAAGGAGGGTTTGGCTGATAGTCAAATCTCTGATTAAAGAGGAACAATGCGGGTTCCATCCTAGTCGTGAAACAACCGACCAACTCTTCACTATCACAAGGATCCTGGACGGTGCCTGGTAGCATGCCCACCCAGTCTACATGTGTTTTGTGGACTTGGAGAAGGTGTATGATTGGGAACCCCAGGAGACACTGTGGAAGGTGCTGCGGGAGTATGGAGTGAGTGGATCCATCAGGGCCATCCAATCTCTATACTCGCAAAGTGAGAGCTGTGTTCAAGTGCTCAGCAGTAAGTCGGACTTGTTTCCGGTGGGGGTTGGCCTCTGCCAGGGCTGCGCCTTGTTACCAATCTTGTCTGTGATATTCATGGACAGGATATCGAGGCGTAGTCGGGGGTAGGATGGTTTCCAGTTTGGTGGGTCTCAGCACTGCTTTTTGCAGATGATGTGGTCTTGTTGGCGTCATCGGCCAGTGACCTCCAACACTCACTGGATCGATTCGCAGCTGAGTGTGAAGCGGCTGGGATGAGGATCAGCACCTCTAAATCTGAGGCCATTGTTCTCAGCAGGAAATGAAGGATTGCCTACTACAGGTAGGGAATACAGTCTTGCCCCAAGTTTAGGAGTTCAAGTACCTCAGGGTCTTGTTCACGAGTGAGGGGACAATGGAGAGTGAGATTGGCAGGAGAAACGGTGCAGCAGGGGTGGTATTGCATTCGCTCTACCGTACTATTATGACAAAAAGGGAGGTGAGCCAAAAGGTGAAGCTCTCATAACTAGATCGCGGGTACAAGTGGCTGAAATGGGCTTTCTCAGGAAGATGGCTGGTGTCTCCCTTAGAGATAGGGTGAGAAGTTCGGTCATCCATGGGGAGCTCGGAGTAGTGTCGCTGCTCCTTCACGTTGAAAAGAGCCATCTGAGGTGGTTCGGGCATCTGGTAAGGATGCCTTCTGGGTGCCTCCCTAGGGAGGTGTTCCAGGCACATTCATCTGGGAGGAGACCCTGGGGAAGACCCAGATCTAGGTGGGGAGATTATATCTCCATACTGGCCTGGGGACGCCTCTGGATCCCCCAGTCATGTGGCCCAGGAAAGGGAAGTCTGGGGTCCCCTGCTGGAGCTGTTGACCCACGACCTGAACCCGGAAAAGTGGTTAAAGATGAATGAATGAATGAATGAATGATTTGGGGGGTTTTTTTTGGGGGGGGGGGGGGGGGGGGATCTGTGTTGCCAAGAACGTTGACTTCACTTAAGGAGTTACATTGCACAATATGTGCACGCACGCACACACACACACACACACACACACACACACACACACACACACACACACACACACACACACACACACACTCATCTTCAACTGCTTAGTCCAATTAAGGGTCGCAGGGGGATGGAGCCTATCCCTGCAGTCACAGAGCGCGAAGCGGGGTACACCCAGGACAGGACGCCAGTCTGTTACAGGGCTCAGACAGACAAACAAACACATTCACACCCACTCACACACCTATGGACAATTTAAATATTCTAATCCACCTAACCCGTATGTCTCTGGATGCGGGAGGAAACCGGAGCACCTGGAGGAAACCCACGTAAACATGGGGAGAACATGCAAACTCCACTCAGAAAGGCCACATGACCTTCTCGCTGTGAGGCAACAGTGCTAACCACTAAGGCACTGTGCTGCCTGCACTATATGCAGTAAGTGAGAATATTATCCACAATGTTGCTACATAATAAACATGCTGCTTAAGAGCACAGGGATCAATTAAAAAATAAAAAATAAAAAACTGTCAGCAGGGGCGCAACTTCCAGCCACTCAGCCATGTACAGTCTGCTAGACTACTTGATTACTCCCCGCGGGGCAATTCATAAATTAATTTTCATGAATACAAAAATGCTTCAGACAGCATGCACTTTTTACCCCAGGAAAAATAAATAAATAACTCAAGTAACTGCATAACATCATTTACATCATGCTTCACAGTGATGTCTTTGCGCACAAACAACTAAAATGCTGCCTTAGGCCATCCACTGGTTAAAAATAAATAAAATAAAATAAAATGCATTTCTATTGAGCATGTAAAAGTGTTATAAATTCAGCTTCTGTCCCGACAAACTGTATTGTTAGCTGGAAATGAAAAGCATCAGAGGGCTGATGCTTTTCATTTCCCTGCATGCTCTACACCCCATGGTATAAATGTACACGTAAATATCCATATATGTGTTTTTGACTGTGCATGACTTCATCATATAACTTCTGTGTGACTTCGTTATTAAGTCATTCATAACAATCAATCACAAATATTTTGCTGATCAATATACACATCCATCTAGGGTTTTTGGTTGTTGAGAAATACAAACAAAAAAGGGGGGTGGGGTGGAGGACCATGTTCCCCTAACCTTGAAATCAAACTACTCCAAAATCTAATCACCATATGCCCAGATATTGCTTGTGTCATCATCATGGCAAGTCCTCGGTGGTGAGGAAGATGGTCTCTTGGTTGATTCCCAGACAGGTGGTGGACGCAGAGATGACTGAACATGCCCAGTCTTGGCATACTGTTTCTTCCTGACACTGCACATGGTTGCTGCAGGAAGCTTCTGCCAGTCAGAATATTCCCACATAGTTTGAAGAAAATCCGTGGAGCTGTTTTTGAGTTATCTTGTCCACAGACACGTGAAAACGATACCCTGCTATCACTGCTTTATCAACTTGCAGGGTAAAATGTAGGATGGAAATGGATAATATACAAACAGGCAGAGCCGCCGCCGCCACCCCCCCCCCCCCCAAAAAAAAAAACCCCAAAGCCAATACAAATACATACATCATACATTCCATATACGTATATAAAATTATATATGTACAGTGGTGGGCACATTTCTGCTAATCCGCTAACCGCTAATTATCAAAGCGAAATATTTTCATTATCGGATTAGCTTTTCAGATAACTTTCAAAACCATCAGCGGACCTATTAGCTTCCGCTAAATTGATATATGATTAATTTTAGCTAGCCAACATATTTTAAAAACATTTGTGAAGTCTGAAATTAAAGATTTTAGTACCTGCCTGTTTCGTAGCAGACAGGCAGAGGATCGAGCTCCTTGGGATGGGAGTTTGACCAACCCGGTCTCACGGCAGTTTGTGGGACTGGTTTACGAAACGTAGCTTAATCTATGGGTTCATGACGGTTATGAAAATGGGGCATTTTCATAACAGGGGCATGAACAGTGGTGGCTGGCCCATAGGCGGTGCTCAGGCACCCCTATGAGTGTCACAGCTTGTGGCTGGACAACTTGTGACTTGGATGTTTACTAAAATTCATGCTGCATGGAGCCCAACTTTATGCATATGTGCACAGGTAACTCAGGAAAATATTTTGCTTCTGTATGCAAACCCACAGAATGTGGTGAGTTACAAGGAATTTAAATGAAATTTTGCTGCCACTCTACTGGTGTGATTGGTCACTAATGCAGAAACTGAAGCTACTAAACATTTAATTTACACAAGCATGTGGCTAAATCTTACTGTCATGAAACGTTAACACATTTGAGGTGGAAGAATCTCGCTTTAGTCAGCAACTGCAGGTAGAAACACGATGCCCAGTACGTTACCAAAAAAAAAAAAAAAAAATACAATGTGTGGCTGTGCATAGTGCCAAAACTTTCATTGTTACAACAAATTTGTGATGGTCAAACAAGAAGCAGTGCTTCTAAACAATTCTGGGTCTGCTTGTGTGCCACCACGTATGTGGCTTTTTGTAGCTACCATATATTCTGGCGTATAAATCGCACTATTTTCCTCACCCACAGTTTCCTTGGGAGTGAGTTTAACAACAGATAGGAACTTACTTAACAAAAGGACTTTTTATTTCCAGAAATAAACAATATATACAAATAAACATGCACTGGACTACACCTTGGATGTTATTTGATACAGCTTGGACAAAAGGAATTGTCAGATGGCACAGATGGAGATGTTAACAGCGGATTTTTGCAGGAAGCCTTCAGCCTGTGGTGTCTATCAAACCCCTATTAGATTGCAAAAATGAACAAGATAGGCAAACAAATATGCATTGGACATATTCAGTCTGACTTGACGCAGATGAGCAGGAATTGCTTGTGCACAGCATGAGAAACACTACAATGAAAAGCGACAGAAGCTCTTGGACAACAATCTTTTCCACATTATTTCATCATAAAAGGCGGTGGAAGCGACCAGAGAGTTGCTGCTTAAAATGGCCCCGTTTCTGCTTAAAACTGAGAGGTCACATGGGTCATGGAGCACTTGCCTACAAACCTGCGCAAGATCTTGGTCTGCAGAACATGTTTATCTGATATAAAAACTATAGCTGGAAGCATTGAGTAGTTGTTGTTGCCTCAACAGAGTTTGGAGCATAACCCATTTTAAATAAGTCACGAGGGTCACAGAGGTCATAAGCGTCATGGAGTGCTCACATGCAAATGTTCACAAGAGTTGCTCTCAAAAGCATGTATCTCCAATATAAAAGTGACTCCTGGAAGTGTTGCATTATTGCTGTGACAAAGTATTGAGCACTACTTCAAAACAGGTTACAGGGTTCATAGAGGTCATAAAGGTCGACAAATGCTCATATGCACATGTATGCCACATTTTCACATACAATACATGTGTCCCCAATTTGAAAGTGATTCCTCAAAGTGCTGGATTATCGTGGTGACAAAGTGAGGAGCGAACCTACTTTTGGTTAAGTCACAAGGGTCACAAAGCGCTCATGTTCACACTTCTACAAGATGTTGGTC
The DNA here is from genome assembly GCF_902500255.1 of Thalassophryne amazonica. Classification (NCBI taxonomy): domain Eukaryota; kingdom Metazoa; phylum Chordata; class Actinopteri; order Batrachoidiformes; family Batrachoididae; genus Thalassophryne; species Thalassophryne amazonica. The sequence continues at coordinate 15,095,816 of NC_047105.1, forward strand.
GACAATACATGTGTACCCAATGGAAACACAATATCTAGAAGTGTTGAGTTACTGTGGTGACAAAGTTTGCAGCATAACCTAGTTTTAACCCTTTAAATGGTCAACTCAACCGTTTGGTAGCGCAGACTGATATTTACTACATTCTGTTGAAAAATGTGACAATACTAAAGATTTAAGAAGGTCACAAGGGTCACATTGTGCTCATGTGCACACGTGTACAATATTTTTGTCTACCATAACATGACATGAAAGTGAAGCATTGCAGAGTTATCGCAGGGACAAGAGGCGGGGCAGACGCTGCATCAGCAAACGCCTCCCCTTTAATTGTCTAAACAAAAATTGTTAAAGACAGAAGGATGTTACAGTCAAAGGGGTGAAAATCCTTCCACAAACAGCAAAAAAAAAAACATATTCCGTGAATAATGTGATTTCGTAATATCAAAGGAGTTCTAGCAACAAAAATTGCGCCTGCAGTGAATGACTGGTTTCAGAACTTCACCATATATACTGTACACATCACTGGACGTTCAAAGAGTGGCACATGAAACACAAAATAGTTCTGAAAGCTGACATCAAGGCATCAAATCTGAGGCACATCAGGAATGATCAAAGTGATTACTGAAGGAAAAGTGATATCTAGTCTGCCTTTCCACTGGGTTTTCTCAGCTGGCTCGGGCTCAGACGGGATTCTGGTTGCAGTCAGCGTTCAGAATTACCAAGATAGGCTGCATCAATGACGCATTCTATCATCTTCGGGGTGATCCAGCTCCTGTGACAGTCTGCCTGACAGCTACCTGGATGTGAAGCCCGTTCACCTGTTAGCATCGATTTGGCCTTGTCCAGAGGACGGAATCCACGGTTGGTATTACATCAAAAGGCCTCCAAACAGACTGGGGATGTTCATCAATCAAGAGCCAAGCAATCCAGCAAGGAGGAAAAAGAAGAAACTCGCGTGCCGATTTGTCAGCGCTGCAGTGAGGAATAAAGCAAATCTGACCCACCTGTCTGCTTCACCAACCTACTTCTTGCACACTTTGTGTGCACAGCTTTTAAATCCGGTCTGTCTCTAAAGATGAGATTTATCATGTCAACACAATCAGCAAAACTGAGCGTGCAAAGAAGGCAGCGCGGTACTCCGCTCATGGTCGCAAAGCACCTGCCGGTGCAGCACATGATACACCTTTTTACTCATCCTTCAACCTCTATCATCAAAGAAAGGAGAACGGGGACACACCCAAACCCAATTACAAGCTTTGTGCTGTGTTGAGGCCCCGAGGAGGAGGAGGCCACATGACTGCTGATACAGGACAAAAAAAAAACAACACTGCACATCTCCACCTCCAACCACTTTCATTTTCTTTGTTTTCCCCTCAGGCGGCTGTGCCGGTGCCGCCGCGCCTTTATACGAGGTGGAATTGCATCCTGTTTGAGTTCTAAAATCCACATGAAGTAACTGTATTATTGTTGGATGGGGCGGGGGCCATAATCAGACCTGTATTAAAAATTGCCAGAAGAGAAGACAGCTGTCCCAGCCCACGTTCTTATGTGATCTCTGTTTTGGGAGCATGCTGCTACTGCAAAGCCCCATCTGAAAATAAATTAAAGCGGATTAGAGGCTGCTGCCGCTGTGGCTCCTCTCTGTTCCGGGGAACACGGTGTCCCATTTGCCAAATTGGTGACCTTCACATTCACAAGTGCATCACAGCAATCTCAAAAGGTCGAGCATAGATTCGACAAAAATATCCACGGAAATATCCACGGAAAGACCACGAAGTCCTCTGATATCAGCAGAGCTTCAGACATAAATTACAATAATGTTTGATGTCTGTACTTTTTAGGGCTGCAAGTAACAATTATTTAGATTTTTGTGAATAAAGTATTATGAAGTTCAAATAATGAATCCTCTGGTTTATTCAGGCTTCAGTCATTCATCATGTCTTTCAAACTGGCAGTATTATCACATGACATACTGTGATAGATATTAATATTGATCAATATGGAGGAAAAACAATGGTGATTATATTTTTGCCTTATCACCCAGCTCAAGTTTAAGTCTTACCCACCCTCTGAGAAAGTACACCTTCAAATCAGAAAAAAAGTTAATTCATTCCTGAATTCCTAAAAAAAAAATTAAATAAATAAACAAAAACAACAAAAAGGAACGATGCAACTTAGGGCTACTAATGAGGGTAAACATATGATGTTATTCGAAACTATAATCATGATTTGGTACAAATGAACAGATTTGCATATTTCTCCCTCCACAGTGTATAATAAAAATATAATGCAATACTAAAATACCCTCGGCCGTATGAGCCTTGTGTTCGTTATAATTTGCAGTTGTTTAATTAATAAATAAGATCCTGCTGTCTTACATACAATTTGTACATGTTCATCTATTAATCAGTCAATCACAAACAATATTTAAGTTTTAACAGTGTCTGCAGGAGATTTTGCGTGTGTGTGTACATGAGCTTTTGACAAAAGTGGAAGTTGTGAAAATCAAGGAACATTTGTTGATCACCCTCTGTGCATTTGCTGGTATTAATGAGACAATTTTAACTCCACAGGAAGTTAGCTTTGAGTTAGCGGACGTTAGTGTGCACGCTAACGCTGCAAAATGTGTTATCAGGTTATAAAAAGAGCGTTTTCAGATTTAGAAGTGTTTATTTTTCGCTATCTTTTGCATAATACATGACAAAGAGGATATATTTACGAACAAATGAAACAGAGTTTTTCAGCTAGCTACGACCTTGTGACGTCACCATGCTAACATCCGCAAAATAAGTTCAGAGGTGTTATTAGGTTCCAAAAATGGCGTTTTCGGTTTTAGAAGTGTTTATTTCTCGCTAGCTTTTACATACATACATAATATATGAGAGACATGCATATGAATACAAAGCGATTTTGAAGAGACCAGCCACTGACGTCATGGTGCAGCTGTACTCTGATTGGCTGTTATCCCCCACCACTTAAAAACACAGCAGAACAGATTCAAACAGCATGTGACTTTTTAACCTCTCAAAATACCTCTTAAAATATGTCAAGGTTAGACATCTTCGAACTTATCCAAGGTCTGTTTCCCAAGAGGGTTCCCTGTGAATTTGAAGACTGTGGCAGTAATGGAACTGGACTTGTGCTGAACATGGACGGATGGACAGACAGACGGACAGACAGATGTCAGATCTTCTCAATACCCGATAGCTATATGTTGGCCTCAGGTAAAAAAAAACAACAACAAAAAAAAACAAAACAATTCAAGGAATTCAGAGGAATTTCAGTGCATGCATTAGAGCACAACCCGAACCTAAACACCCTTGATGCCTGATCCACTGGAAGGCACTGCATCAAGAATAATCATTCATCAATAGCTGATATAACCCTAAGCTGTAAGTGGGAGAAAGCTGGAGCACTGGGACGGACCCCATACAAACATGGGGAGAACATACAATCCTCCATACAGAACAAAATTTATGTTGAAAGGAAACCTGGGACTTTCTGACTGAGAGGCAACAGTTTTAAACAATAGGCCACCATTTTGTCTACCCCAGATGTTTTTGGGAAGAAATGGATACAGTGTAACCCAGACCAAAGTCAAAAAGGACCATGTTATAAGCAGCAAGTCCAAAACCCAGGTTCTATCCTGGTTTGGGGTTGTGTCCGTGGCACTGGCAAATGTCATTTACACTTCTGTGATGGCAGCATTAATGCAGAAAAGTACAATAAGTCAACACATGCTGCCTTTAAGATAACGTCCTTTTTAAGGGGTGTCCATTCATTTTTCAAAGAGAATGTAAAACCACATTCTGCACATATTACAAAGACATGGCTGTGGAAATAAAGGATATGAGCACTGGACTGACCTCCTCCAGTCCTGACCTGTCCATAATATGTCGAGAATAATTGAAATGAAAACTGCAACAATGATCCCATACAAATTAATGCCTGAAATGTTTAATTTCATGGCACTGTATCGTCAACAACAAAATGACTTAAATGTTGTGAGAAGGAATAGCAACATTAGAAAGTGGTAAATGCTTTAGTGTCCCCAATTTTTTTTATTTTTTTTTTATTTTTTATGTGTTGCAGGAACGGATGCATATTAACAAATCAAAAAAGTTGACTAGGTGGGAGGGGGACCAAAAACAAAATATCTTGCTGTGACACTGACTGATTTATAAGTAACTAGTTAGAAACAGACATGAGCTTCTTTGTAAAAGTTTCAAAAGAGTCCACAGATGGTGGATGCAGTGGCATTACATTCCACGGTTTGGGAGCCACAACCTCAAACACACAGTGTCCTGTGGTCTTCAGTCTTGACAGAGGGATCACTAACAGGTTAGAGGACCTTGACCGCTTGTAAAACGACTTGGCTGCACTTCTCCCAAAATATTAAAATCTTCAATCAGAAACAACAGTTATAATATTCTAATATACTAATTATTCAAGTTCAAACCAGGCTTCACTAAATGGTAGTTTTCAGCCACATTATTTTGTTGAGGACCAGGTAGTGTGGAGATTGGAAAATACAAAAAAAGTAATTAAAATAAAATCTCAAAAAAAAAAAATCTTTTATAAACTCAAACAGAGAGCTTAACAGCTGCTCCGCACATTTCAATAACTGCGCTTTTTCAAAATAACAGTTTTACTGATTGATGCAGAACTTTTTCGAACCTCTGTGAACTCTGTAATTTTACTTTTTTGTGACTGTCTAAGATTGAAGATAAAAGCTTATTTTCTGTTCTGAAAGCATGATTGCGTCGGCACCGCCACCGATGTCACAAATGGCTGTGACTCCACTCGCAAATGTGTTGAAACGACTTCAGGAGCGGTGCACCGTTCTAACGACTTCACCATCTGTTTAACTCATGGATCGTTATTTGTTTTGTTTTTTTTTCTTTATGACGTCAAAGTCTGTCTGTCTCAGACGCTGGCCGCTCCAGCCGACCCAGAACACGATTACAATGACATTGGTTTGATAATTTTTCCACAAAGCTCCTCTGTGGTTGCTACACTCACCATTAATCAGTCTCCATTAACTCCGGTGTCACTTACATAATTCAGCTGTCACTGTACCTGTCGACACATCCTGTCCCATTTGGCACTTAGGACACTGAAAGGAACCACCTTGTCTTGCGGTGAAATTGCGGCACTTTCCACCAATCAAAGCGTATGTTGGATTTTTGTAGAACATGATAAAAATAATAAATCACTACAATTCCATCTGTCACTCCAAGGAGAGTTGGGTTGATTTTTGGGAAAAGGCCCTTCAACTCCGCGTCCCTGTGGTTATTACTATACTGCCATCGCTGCACACTTTTACACTAGAGGCGTGGCGGCGATCTCCTTGGGGAATGCTTATACTTGTTTAAGCTCCTCGGTGGGCGGCAGGAGCAGCAGAATGTGGGAGAAATGTGACAGAATTATGTTAATAGTTTCTCTGAAAGTGCAAAAGGGTGAAAAAGAAATTTCATGTGTTCTATATAATGGTGCATATTCACACAATCTCACCTCTATTATCTGTCTCATTTGTCTAGTTCTGCATACTGTCATGCCTAAATTGCTCATGTTCTTTTCCTGTCTCCGTCTTTGAGCTCCTATGGTAACATAAAAGACAGAGAGAGAGAGAGAGAGAGAGAGGGCAACTGATCAGACTTGCTCTGAACGAGGGGAAGTAGGAGGCATTGGTATTCAAAGGAGTCCCTCCATTTTGGATCTCATTCGGTATTTGGCTGCAGCTCCAACGTGTGCACACACACACACACACAAACACACAATGCCCCCCCCCCCCCCCCCCCCCCCACTGTCTGCCACCACACACACACTGTTAATAAAAGAGCTACTGTGTTAATTGGGCTAAACTGCGTTAGGATCAGGAGGGGAAATTAATGCACGGCTGTCAACAGACATAGATGAAGCACATCTGTTGGGTTTATGAGATCATAGAAGACATACAGTGCATGTGTCTCTGCCGTTTTATTTCCCCAACATCTGCTGGCCAGTAACTCAGTGAAAATCAGTGTGTGCACCAGCTAGGTTTCGAACAGTGGATTCTGTGGTGCTGTTAACTACAGCAGCAACTCAACAATAAATTTAATGATTATCACTTTCGAGTGTCCCTTTGAGGTTAGTGCACCAAAGGTGGGCCAATAATGAAAGTCAGGCCAAGAAAGTCATTGTCCACCCAATAGTTTGGTATGCTCTATAACATTGTGTTTGTTTGTTTGTGTGTGTGTATTTATGTGTGTATGCCAACCCTGCTGTACAGATCTGAGACTTGGACCGCCTACCGCCACCACATGAAGACCCTCCTTCAATTTCATCAACGCTGCCTGAGGAGTATCCTCCACATTGTGTGGAAAGACCACCATACCAACATCAGCATTGTGGCTGAAGCCAAGCTCCAGAACACTGAGTGTGTCATCATCAAGAACCAGCTTCGTGGGTGGGTGCCATCATTAAGGTGGATGACAGCTGACTTCCCAAGCTTTTACTCCTAGCTGATCGAAGGAAGATGGACCAGAAGAGGGGAGAAGAAATGCTCCAAGGACCTCCTGAAGTCCAACCTCAAGAACTGCTCCATCGACTGGAAGACCTGGGAAGAACAAGTGAGGGACCGGCCAGCTGGTGAGGAATGATCTGCATGCAAGTGGAAATCTTCAAAAAAAAGTGGAGGAACAAGACAGGAGAGCAGCAGAAAGAGCAAGATCCTGACCGGCAGAAGCTTCCTGCAGGGACCATGCACAGCGTCGATCAGAAATATTGCACCTCAAGACTGGACCTGTTCAGTCATCTCCACGTCCACCATCCTGTCCAGGAGTTGACCAAGAGACAATCTTCCTCGCCAAAGAGGGGTTACCACAATTGTTGTGTGGGCCGCTGAAGAGGAGGTACTGCTGGCCCACCACCAGATGGCGCCCTGCTTGGAGTGCGGGCTTCAAGCACGAGAGGGCGCCGGAGCCACTGGGAGTCAACTCATCACCATCTCCATAAAGGCCAGACTGCGACTCCACCTCCTCGCCGAGAAATCAACTACCAATCAGGTAACTTCTCTGCTGACTTACAAAGTAATAATCTGAACTTCTTTGCAGCCATTTTCCTGTGGTGTGTCCTTATCTGTGGGATTGGCGTTTGGTGTGGACTGCGATTGCTTTGCCTCACACCCCAAACCAGATAAGTGGTTAAACAGGAGCTGCACGAGTGTGTGATTGGAGGTGGAGGTGCTCCCTCCTAACTAAACACAGACTGTGGGATTACTGAGTGTGCGAACTCACACTCATCAATACTGTTTCTGTTCTCTGCCAGCAGTACCGGGTCTGACTGCTGAAGACAGTGGCCACCTGGGGCGCAGGGCTTGGCGGCTCTGGTGTTCTTCAGATCCGTTGGTGGTGGAAGCTGTGTGTATCCGGCTCTTCTCTCGCCAGACGTCTTCTATCGTCAAGCCTGCCCACACGTCACCTTGTGTATAATTGACATTCCACCATATTGTTATTGTCTGTACTTCGTTGTGTGATTCACAACATTAAATTGCTACTTTTTGGCTTATCCATTGTCCGTTCATTACCGCCCCCTGTTGTGGGTCCGTGTCACGACACTTTCACAACAACAATGATCCCATTCAACAGTAGCAGCAGCACTTGCCATGCCTCCTGACTGCTTGACGGAACTAAAAATTCACTTGATTTTTTAAAATTCAAATTTAACCTTTATTTAACCAGGTTAGTCCCACTGAGATCAAGACCTCTTTTGCAAAGGAGAACTGGACAATGATAAAGTTTTCAATTCACCTAACCTGCATGTCTTTAAATGTGGGAGGAAACTGAGGCACCCGGAGGAAACTCTCTCAAACACGGGGAGAACATGCAAACTCCACACAGAAAGCCCACAAGTCGGAATCAAACCCATGACCTTCTTGGTGTAAGACAACAGTGCTAACCACATAATCCACCATGCTGTGTTTTAGTAAATCCTGCATCACAGCGATGCTCCTGTACCGCTGGTTAACTAGCTAATGTCTAAAATGTAATGTACGTCACCAAAGAGGTATTATAGTAAGTACCTTCGGCTGCTAACTTGTTTTGCCCTCGGGGTCGCCACAGCAAATCCAAGGTGGATCTGCATGTTGAATTGGCACAGGTTTTATAGCGGATGCCCTTCCTGACGCAACTCCACATTACATGGAGAAATGTGGCAGGGGTGGGATTTGAACCCGGAGCCCTCTGAACTGAAACCAAGCGCATTAACGGTTACAAAAACAGCAGTTTTATAAAGTAAAAATGTTTATTTCTCACAAAAGGCTAAACATATTCAATAAAACAGACATGCAACTGTCTGGGAGTGTATTCTGCCATCTTGGATTATTTTTATTTATTTTGGTTTTACATTATTTCTTTTTTTGAGGAACAACTAATGCACATCATGCTGTCTTCATACTGCCTTCGCTTGGATTGACAGTATCCTAGTCACATCGCTCAGCGTGCTTTGTCTTGTGTAGTGTAAGTGATAAAAATACTAACATCACCTTTTTCCAGGCCCTGTGGTTGATTACTGTCCCTCCATCTATTGTTAGCAGTCCAAAAACATGTTGTACTTTATAAACTCTTGCATCCACTTGCCCATTGTGTAGCAAAAACTACAACATTTTTGTATGAAGGAGATTCTTGAAAGTCTCATCACTTCATTTCTAGCATTGCCAACATCTGGGTGAGTTACAACTGAGTACCAACTGGTTTCAGGCTCTGAACTCTGCGTCATTGTTCCATTCATAACAAACAGTCAAAATTTGCGATACATCTTCATGATACTGTAATTTATCTGTTTACCAGATGTTAAATGGAAATGATTCAAACTGAAAAAGAAACGTGAACTGGAAAATGGTGCCACTCGTAACATATAAAGTCTAATCCACATAAATGCAGTTCCAAAGAAGCAAAATATTCAACTTTCATGTTTGCAGTGGTGCACCAAAATTAAACCAATCAATCTGCAATCCCATACAGCAGACTTTTTACACAATGCCACACCCAAAAAACAAATCAATAACCAGCACGAAAGCCACTTAACACTTTTCTTTTAGGAAGACAGCTCTCACTAAAGTAGTGAATGATGTTCTGCTTGCAATGGATTCAGACACCACTACAGTTCTGGTGCTGTTAGATCTCAGTGCTGCATTTGATATCGTGGATCATGATATTCTACTCAATAGATATGGTTGACGTCATACCTGACCAGTCGTTCTCACTATGTTTTGTACAATAACACTACCTCTAACCTTAGCGACATGAAATTTGGGGTTCCACAGGGGTCCGTCTAAGGCCCCCTGCTTTTCTCCCTTTATATAGCACCCCTTAGGCACATATTGTGGTGTTTTGGAGTTACCTTTCACTGCTATGCTGAGGATACTCAGTTATACATGCTAATAACTGCTGGTAATCTCATTCACATAAAATCTTTAGAAGATTGCCTTGCATTAGTGAAAAGCCAGCATCAATTTGACCAGTTAACACTTGGCATAGGCTTGTGTGTCATACATCACACTGACAAAGTGAGGAACCTTGGGGTAATTTTTGATCCTACGTTGTCCTTTGACCTCCATATTAGAGATATTACAAGGACTGCTTTCTTCCACCTGCAAAATATAGTGAAGATTCATCCCATCCTGTCAATGGCTAATGCTGAGACCCAGATTCATGTGTGTGTCTCTTCTACTAGATTGGACAACTGAAATATTGTATTTTATGGTTTACTGCAGTCCAGCATTAGGGGTCTCCAATTGGTTCAAAATGCTACTGCCAGAGTTTTGACATGAAGCAGAACGTTTGACCACATTACACCCATTTTGGCATCTCTTCACTGGCTTCCTGTCCCAGTGAGATCAGATTTTAAGTTTCTGCTACTAGCTTCTAAAATTGTTCATGGACTGGCACCTCCCTACCTAGCTGACCTAATTAAACCTTACGTACCGGTCCGGGCTTTGCGTTCTCAAGGTGAAGGACTACTTAGTGTATGTCCCTAGGGTGAATAAAAAGACTAAGGGTCACAGAGCTTTCTCTTATTGTGCCCCTGTTCTGTGGAATGATCTCCCTGTGTCAATAAAACAGTCAGATTCTCTAGAGATTTCAAGTCCAGACTTAAGACGCACTTATTTTCCCTTTCGTATGGTAAGCATACTGGCATAGTATGTTATTATGCTTTTTACTCTTTTAATTCATTTTATTAGGAAATGGAGCGTGCTGCGGCCTCAACTTTATCTAAATTTTGGATCTTTTAGTGAAGCTGAGGGCTAGTGGCTGTCGATCACCATAGTATTTCTTCTGTTTTTCTTGTTGCTTAATGCTGACAAATTACACTGTATTTGTTTTCTTTCTGATGCTTGATTCTACTTTTTTGTTTTCTCTCTGTTTGAGGTGCAGCTCCATCCAGAGATGGGTGTGGTATCTGTTCCGGTAACCATCCTGTGCACCGGCAGCATTTCCTGTATGTTTGTTTTGTGAATTGTTTTGTAATTTGTGTCTGTAGCATGGCCCAAGCAGAGGGTCTCCTTGAGGTTTCTTCCTCAGAGGGAGTTTTTCCTTACCACTGTTGCTCTGGGGGTTGGTTAGACCTTACTTGTGTGAAGCGTCTTGAGGCAACCTTGTTGTAATTTGATGCTATATAAATGAAATAAATTGAAATTAATTTAGTTCAATTCAATTCAATTTACAGTGGTTTGCAAAAGTATTCAGCTCTTTGGTATTTCATGCATTGTAATTTGTTAATGGCATTTCATATACAAAAAGTAAATCAGGCTTCTCAATATAAAAATGTCTAAAATTCTCTTTCTTAGACTCAAACTGAAAGTAAGTTTCTACAACTTGATATAAATTAATTAAAAATATAAAAGCCAAGATGATGGGTTGCATAAGTGATGGACCCCTTTGGTATAATACCTGTAAATGAATAGTGTAATTGCCAGTTTTCTTCAGACAAGTCAGGGGATGGATACATGAACATTTCCAAGTCACTAAATACGTCTTGAACTTTATTTACATCAGTTATGAAGAAATACAAACAGTATGGCACTCTATGGTAAATCTGTGTGGAGTAGACAGTTCTCAAAAACTGAGTGATGGTGCCACAAGGAGAAGAGTGAGGAAAACCACCAAGACACCCAAACAACCCAGAAGAAGGCTTCTGTGGCTGTGACTGGAGAAATTGTGCATAGTGCATGTTTTGCATTTTGTATCCCCAGTTATACAGCTTCATGATGAAGTGGTACAGAGGAGGGTTTTCTTTCACCAAAACAAAAATCTAAATCTGGACTTGCATCTCAGATGTACCTTCTGGCAAATTGTAGCTGAACGTTCAGGTCTTTGTTTTAATAAAACCCTCCTCTATAGCACTTCATCATGAAGCTGTATAACTGGGATTACACGACCACCACTTTGTGTGTTCAGTTCTTGTATGCAGTCAGTGGCATCAGTACAAATCACATCAATGTTTTGTTTCCTCTTACCACGTAATGAGAGATGGGAGGACAATTAGGCCTCACTAGTATCAATTCACTGACACGTTCATCAGTATTACCCAGTAAACTAAATACATCATTATCATTTCATTAATTAATGGCACCATTCTATTAATTACAAAGGAGATACAAACAGCTTTTGCTCCCAAAGGTTCAGTCTCCCCTAAAAGCTGGAAAATGGTGTCGCACTTCTGGAAAAGCTGAGCTCTGCAGTGCACGATATGTTCGGTGCACATGGTTCGCCAAGAATAAATTCAGGAAATGTGTTGAGATGATGAGCAAAATTCCAGAAATATGTATGTTCACATTAATTACAGAAAGAGCCCGAATGAGCAGAGGTCTTTACAGCAGCAGCTGTGAGCAGACACATCCCCTGTCCGTTCAGCACCCAAACCAACGGTCATTCATTTTTGTTATTTGTTATGTAATTGTGTATGTAGGTTTTGCCGTAATTATTTATATATCTGTCCTGGCGGTGGTTCATGTGTGCTTGTAATGTGTGCACTGAGCTGTCATCCAAATGCGATCAGCTAGCAAGCACCTCCCCGTGCTGAGTGCGCTCAGACACGGCTGTCTGGCCTCCATGTGATCAGATCTGTACATACATATGAGCATTTTATGCAAGTATCGGGGGGCGGAGGCACGACACACGCACACACGTGCAAGACACATGCACCACGTGTGTTGGTGTTTGCAAATTCACACTCGCGGGTACACTAAGACAAATTTCACCGCCAGCTCGACAGTTATCATCTGCTGACTGTTGTTGTGTTAATAGTGTGAATGGCCACATATTTTCTAAGTGCCAAGCAAGCCGTGTTAGATGTGCGTGCATACCTGCCGCGAGACGGTTCGAATGGGCTCTCACAGCGCACACTCTGTCTTTCAGCCGCTGGTGTGCGCAAATAGTTGTAGCAACAGATGTACAAGGCGTTCGATTTTACACGTATTGCATACAATTCCTGCTTCATGTGCTATGTGTGAAGGGGCCATTACTCTTTTTTGTTTAGTTTTTCTGTCACTGTATTTTATTTATTTTTTTGGTCTTTTTTTCCATTATTGGCTGAAAATCCTTTTTGTTTTGTTGTTTTAAAGCTAAATTCATATTAATGGTGCAAGTGATCTGAATTATTATTATTAATATTTTAATCTGGACAGCGGTTCATGTTTGAAAGGCTAGGTTCCCACAAGGATAAGATTTTATTGTCATGATAGTTATACAACAAAACTTTGGTAGCTCTCAGAGATCAGAAGGACTAAAAAATAAATTACAACCCCAATTCCAATGAAGTTGGGACGTTGTCTGGTCTTTAATTCAAGGGCTGTAATTCCTAAGCGATTAAAGCCACCAATCCACACTGCAAGCACTTACGAGGGCTGTCAATAAAGTAACGGTCCTTTTTATTTTTTTCAAAAACTATATGGATTTCATTCATATGTTTTTACGTCAGACATGCTTGAACCCTCGTGCGCATGCGTGAGTTTTTCCACGCCTGTCGGTGACGTCATTCGCCTGTGAGCACTCCTTGTGGGAGGAGTCGTCCAGCCCCTCATCGGAATTCCTTTGTCTGAGAAGTTGCTGAGAGACTGGCGCTTTGTTTGATCAAAATTTTTCTAAACCTGTGAGACACATCGAAGTGGACACGGTTCGAAAAATTAAGCTGGTTTTCAGTGAAAATTTTAACGGCTGATGAGAGATTTTGAGGTGACACTGTCGCTTTAAGGACTTCCCACGGTGCGAGACGTTGTGCAGCGCTCTCAGGCGGCGTCATCAGCCTGTTTCAAGCTGAAAACCTCCACATTTCAGGCTCTATTGATCCAGGACGTCGTGAGAGAACAGAGAAGTTTCAGAAGAAGTCGGTTTCAGCATTTTATCCGGATATTCCACTGTTAAAGGAGATTTTTTTAATGAAAGACGTGCGGACGGGTCCGCGTGTCGGGACGCAGCCGACGCGGTGCGGCGGCACAGGAAAAACACCTCCGTGTTGATAACCATTTGTAAAATCCAGGCGGCTTTTGATGGCTTTCAGTGGAGTGAGTATATGAGAAATTGTTTAACAGGCAGGACATGTTCCAACTTGTCCTTAAGGCTTTCAACAGAGGTGTTTTTCCTGTGGCGGAGCGTCGTGGCGGCTGCGTCCCGACGCGCGGACCCGTCCGCACGTCTTTCATTAAAAAAATCTCCTTTAACAGTGGAATATCCGGATAAAATGCTGAAACCGACTTCTTCTGAAACTTCTCTGTTCTCTCACGACGTCCTGGATCAATAGAGCCTGAAATGTGGAGGTTTTCAGCTTGAACAGGCTGACGACAGCGGCTGAGAGCGCTGCACGACGTCTCGCACCGTGGGAAGTCCTTAAAGCGACAGAATCACCTCAAAATCTCTCATCAGCTGTTAAAATTTTCACTGAAAACCAGCTTAATTTTTCGAACCGTGTCCACTTCGATGTATCTTACAGGTTTAGAAAAAATTTTGATCAAACAAAGCGCCAGTCTCTCAGCAACTTCTCAGACAAAGGAATTCCGACGAGGGGCTGGACGACTCCTCCCACAAGGAGTGCTCACAGGTGAATGACGTCACCGACAGGCGTGGAAAAACTCACGCATGCGCACGAGGGTTCAAGCATGTCTGATGTAAAAACATATGAATGAAATCCATATAGTTTTTGAAAAAAATAAAAAGGACCGTTGCTTTATTGACAGCCCTCGTATTGTTTCATTTCAACTCCATTGTGTTGGTGTAAAGAAGCAAAATTACAAAAAAAAAAAGACCTGGTTGTACCCACAGAAAAAAAGTGCTTTATTATAACTAGAATTTAACAAAGTCAATTTTAAAATGGGATTACACGTTTAAAATGTGTAACATTTTGTGGTTGTAGTCATGTTGTGGAACTAAGTGAAGCGGCATGTTGCCTCCTTAACGCTCTAAGACTTAATGAGATTTAACTGCACTTTGGTTGCTTTACTGCAAGTATGTGATTTTTGCCAAGAGACTGCGTTTACAACAGCTTTAATCATAAAGCTTTTCTTCTCAACTTCAATATGAAAAAATACTGCTTGAATCTGGATTCAGCATTTTGCTTGAATCTGAAGTCTGTGCATAATTATTACTTTGGATTCTTTCAGCTCATGAAGAAAAGTACAACCCCAATTCCAATGAAGTTGGGACGTTGTGTAAAATGTAAATAAAAAAAGAATACAGTGATATGCAAATCCTCATCAACCTATATTGAACTGAATACACCACAAAGACAAGCTATTTAATGTTCAAACTGATAAACTTTATTGTTTTTGTGCAAATATTTGCTCATTTTGAAATGGATGCCTGCTACACATTTCAAAAAAGCTGGGACAGTTGTACGTTTACCGCTGTGTTACATCACCTTTCCTTCTAACAACACTCAATAAGCATTTGGGAACTGAGGACACTAATAGTTGAAGCTTTGTAGGTGGAATTCTTTCCCATTCTTGCTTGATGTATGACATTAGTTGTTCAACAGTCCGGGGTCTCCGTTGTCATATTTTGCGCTTCATAATGCGCCACATATTTTCAGAGGGCGACAGGTCTGGACTGCAGGCAGGCCAGTCTAGTACCCGCACTCTTTTACTATGAAGCCACACTGTTGTATCATGTGCAGAATGTGGCTTGGCATTGCCTTGCTGAAATAAGCAGGGACGTCCCTGAAAAAAACGATGCTTGGATGGCAACATGTGTTGCTCCAAAACCTGGATGTAGCTTTCAGCATTGATGGTGCCATCACAGATGTGTAAGTTGCCCATGCCATGGGCACTAACACACCCCCATACCATCACAGATGCTAGGTTTTGAACTTGGAGGACACGACATCCATGATTTCCAAAAACAATTTGAAATGTGGACTCATCAGAGCACAGCACACTTTTCTACTTTGTGTCTGTCCATTTTAAATGAGCTCGGGCCCAGAGAAGGCGGCAGCATTTCTGGATGTTGTTGATGTATGGCTTTTGCTTTGCATGGAAGAGTTTTAACTTGCACTTGTAGATGTAGCGATGAACTGTGTTAACTGACAATGGTTTTCTGAAGTGTTCCTGAGCCCACGCAGTAAGATCCTTTACACAATGATGTCGGTTTTTAATACAGTGCCGCCTGAGGGATCGAAGGTCAGGGGCATTCAATGTTGGTTTTCGACCTTGCCGCTTACATGTATAAAGTTCTCCAGATTCTCTTGATCTTCTGATTATATTATGGTCTGTAGATGATGGAATCCCTAAATTCCTTGCAATTGAACATTGAAGACATTGTTCTTGACATTGTGAACGGCTGAGATTTTTGGGGATGCTCCTTTTATACCCATTCATGACACTCACCTGTTTCCAATTAGGTGTTCTTTGAGCATTCATCAACTTTCCCAGTCTTTTGTTGCCCTGTCCCAACTTTTTTGAAACGTGTTGCAGGCATCCATTTCATAATGAGCAAATATTTGCACGAAAACAATAAAGTTTATCAGTTTGAACATTAAATATCTTGTCTTTGTGGTGTATTCAATTCAATATACAGTAGTGTTCAGAATAATAGTTACGCTATGTGACTAAAAAGATAAATCCAGGTTTTGAGTATATTTCTTATTGTTACATGGGAAACAAGGTACCAGTAGATTCAGTAGATTCTCACAAATTTATATGCACACTCTTAAGGCTATGAAATTGGGCTATTAGCAAAAAAAAAAAAAAAAAGTAGAAAAGGGGGTGTTCACAATAATAGTAGTGTGGCATTCAGTCAGTGAGTTCATCAATTTTGTGGAACAAACAGGTGTGAATCAGGTGTCCCCTATGTAAGGATGAAGCCAGCACCTGTTGAACATGCTTTTCTCTTTGAAAGCCTGAGGAAAATGGGACATTCAAGACATTGTTCAGAAGAACAGCGTAGTTTGATTAAAAAGTTGATTGGAGAGGGGAAAACTTATATGCAGGTGCAAAAAATTACAGGCTGTTCATCTACAATGATCTCCAGTGCTTTACAATGGACAAAAAAACCAGAGACGCGTGGAAGAAAATGGAAAACATCCATCAAAATGGATAGAAGAATAACCAGAATGGCAAAGGCTCACCCACTGATCAGCTCCAGGATGATCAAAGACAGTCTGGAGTTACCTGTAAGTGCTGTGACAGTTAGAAGACGCCTGTGTGAAGCTACTTTATTTGCAAGAATCCCCCGCAAAGTCCCTCTGTTAAATAAAAGACGTGCAGAAGAGGTTACAATTTGCCAAAGAACACATCAACTGGCCTAAAGAGAAATGGAGGAATATTTTGTGGACTGATGAGAGTAAAATTGTTCTTTTTGGGTCCAACGGCCGCAGACAGTTTGTGAGACGACCCCCAAATTCTGAATTCAAGACACAGTTCAAAGTGAAGACAGTGAAGCATGGTGGTGCAAGCATCGTGATATGGGCATGTTTCTCCTACTATGGTGTTGGGCCTATATATTGCATACCAGGTATCATGGATCAGTTTGGATATGTCAAAATAGTTGAAGAGGTCATGTTGACTTATGCTGAAGAGGACATGCCCTTGAAATGGGTGTTTCAACGAGACAATGACCCAAGCACACTAGTAAATGAGCAAAATCTTGGTTCCAAACCAACAAAATGAATGCCTCGCAACTGTGGTTATACAACTAAATACTAGTTTAGTGATTCACAGGACTGCTAAAAAAGCAGTTTGAACATAATAGTTTTGAGTTTGTAGCGTCAACAGCAGATGCTACTATTATTGTGAACACCCCCTTTTCTACTTTTTTTACTAATAGCCCA
Organism: Thalassophryne amazonica; assembly: GCF_902500255.1. NCBI lineage: Eukaryota > Metazoa > Chordata > Actinopteri > Batrachoidiformes > Batrachoididae > Thalassophryne > Thalassophryne amazonica. Next base: position 15,113,111 of record NC_047105.1, read on the forward strand.
ATTTCATAGCCTTAAGAGTGTGCATATCATGAATGCTTGGTCTTGTTGGATTTGTGAGAATCTACTGAATCTACTGGTACCTTGTTTCCCATGTAACAATAAGAAATATACTCAAAACCTGGATTAATCTTTTTAGTCACATAGTACTACTATTATTCTGAACACTATTGTAGGTTGAAGAGGATTTGCAAATCATTGTATTCTGTTTTCATTTGCATTTTACACAACGTCCCAACTTCATTTGAATTGGGGTTGTAAATTCTGATAAGACTGAAATGTTGATTCTTGGTCCACTGAGACATTGTCATCAATTTGACCAGTTAACGCTTAGCCAAGGCTTATGTGTCATACATGATACTGGCAAGGTGAGGAACCTTGGGGTCATTTTTGATCCTACGTTGTCCTTTGACCTCCACAATGGAAATATTATGAGGACTGCTTTCTTCTACCTTTGAAATATAGCGAAGATTTGTCCCATGCTGTTTTAACTTGCATTTGTAGATGTAGCGGTGAACTATGTTAACTGACAATGGTTTTCTGAAGTGTTCCTGAGCCCACGCGGTAAGATTCTTTACACAATGATGTTGGTTTTTAATGCAGTGCCACCTGAGGGCTCACGGTCATTCAATGTTGGTTTTTGGCCTTGCCGCTTACATGTAGAAAGTTCTCCAGATTCTCTGAATCTTCTGATTATATTATGGACTGTAGCTGATGGAATCCCTAAATTCCTTGCAACTGAACATTGAGAAACATTGTTCTTTCACTGCTGGAATACTTTTTTATGCAGTTCACAAAGTGATGATCCTCACACCATCTTTGCTTGTGAACAGCTAAGCCTTTTGGGGATGCTCCTTTTATACGCAATCATGACACTGTTTCCAATTAACCTGTTCACCTGTGGAATGTTCCAAACAGGTGTTCTTGTGCATTGGTGATGTAACATAGTGGTAAACATACAACTGTTCCAGCTTTTTTGAAACATGTTGCAGGCATCCATTTCAAAATGAGCAAATATTTGCACAAAACCAATGAAGTTAATCAGTTTGAATATTAAATATTTTGTCTTTGTGGTGTATTCAACTGAATATAGGTTGAAGAGGATTTGCAAATCACTGTATTCTCTTTTTATTTACATTTTACACGATGTCCCTGCTTCAGTGGAATTGGAGTTGTATTAACAACAACAACAACAACAACAACAAGAATAATAAATAAATTAATTAATTAATTAATTTGTGTTCCAGAATCAGATTGTTTGCTTGAGATATTTCAAATCACATCCCACCATTTATTTATTTATTTATTTATTTATTTATTTATTTTCTTGTGTTGTTCTGTCTGGATCGTAAGCCAGTGTTTCCATTATCTGCTGAATCCATTTTTTAGTCTTTCTGTCTTTCTTTTTGTTCTAATGAACATTTTAAATTCATGTTTTAATGCTGTATTTTATTTATTGTATTTAACATTTTTGACTGCGGGTGAGAGAATCTGGTTTATCTTAAAGATTATGAATGAATATACCAAATCTGACTTTTTAATTTCAAATATGAGCCAGTGACTAAAGAAAATCTGATTCAGCTCAGTTCAGACATTATTGTGAACATAGATTTGCAGCTTGCCATGTTCACACTTCTGCAAAAGATCAGATCTGTCTCTTATGGGCCGCCCAAGTGCTACACTTCACCGCATCCATCACAATATGAAACTGTCATGAGCACTGGTTTGCATCCTCCTAAGCAGACAACCGATCCATCCCCACCTCTGGAAAGTAACTCATCTATTTACCCCAGCTGGGCAAAAATGTGGGTGTGTCCTTGGCCTTCACCAGATGCTGAGGTCCTTACCACTCTGGCACCTGCATGCTAGATCATGCACAGAGAAACTACATGGCCAAAATGTAGCTGGTGTTCCCTCACAATGCAAATGATACTCATCTGAGTCTCTCTATTTCACGATTCATTGACCACAAAGTTATTCCAAAGGTACCAATGATCCACCAAAGACACAGAGTACCAGTTCCGTCTCTCGAGCTCAAAGGCTGAGGAGCCAGAGACATGAATGCCTATTATTGAAAACTTGAACAACTACAAACTCAGAAATCTTCCCATTCAGCTTCTGAAGTGCTGCAATCAGGGATTCATCAGTCCATTGATTCTGCAAAGATCACAACATTGTCTGCAAAGTCGAGGTCAGTAAGTGATGACTGATTACTAAGTCAGAGTATAGTATATTTTTGGGAAGACAGACACTGCAAGACACTGGTGGATGCAGAGCTCCACAGAAACAATTCAATAAATGTGTGATGGTGTGAAAAATGTCAGTCTTCACAATGTGGACAGCTCCAACTGTCTAATAGTCCGACGGCAAGAGCTGTAACCTGCTCAATAAAAGTAGCTTAGAAGATTTCTTTCCACCAACTTGAAAAACAATACGACCTGTGACAGTTTTTTAATAATTGCATGAACCGAGTAAAATGTGAGAATCTGAGTCGCAGAAGACAGGTGCATGTGTCACACAGATGAAGCCTCCTGAAGGCTTGGATACTTTTTTCTGATGACTTGCACACTAATGTTTTGTTTGACTTGTATTTTTGCACACGATTATCTCCGTTTCTGCTTCCTTCTTAGGTGTCACAATAACAACTAATTCAAGCATCATACTTCTGACAGTGAAAAATGAGCTGCACTAACTCAGCACTGACATGAATTTCAGCTGTCATGCTAATTGTGAGGAAGGTTGGAATGACATGTTCACACTGTATCTGTGAGCTCATGACACACCACTGTGAGACACGGACTCCAACAACACTCACATCTTCAAATCAGTAGTTATGGAACTTCATGCCCAACTTACTCTGGTACAGACAGTCCATGTATGAATTATTGGCATCCATGAATTTTAGGTACAGGATATAAAATGTATTCAGAAATAAATCCAAATCAACCAATTTTTAAAATTATTTAAAAACAACAACCAAAAAATATGCTTCAGAAATAGGAATATATATACGAGGTCTGTCAATAAAGTATAGGTCCTTTTTATTTTTTTCAAAAACTATATGGATTTCATTCATATGTTTTTACGTCAGACATGCTTGAACCCTCGTGCGCATGCGTGAGTTTTTCCACGCCTGTCAGTGACGTCATTCGCCTGTGAGCACTCCTTGTGGGAGGAGTCGTCCAGCCCCTCGTCGGAATTCCTTTGTCTGAGAAGTTGCTGAGAGACTGGCGCTTTGTTTGATCAAAATTTTTTCTAAACCTGTGAGACACATGGAAGTGGACACGGTTCGAAAAATTACGCTGGTTTTCAGTGAAACTTTTAACGGCTGATGAGAGATTTTGAGGTGATACTGTCGCTTTAAGGACTTCCCACGGTGCGAGACGTCGCGCAGTGGTCCCAGGCGCCGTCGTCAGCCTGTTTCAAGCTGAAAACCTCCACATTTCAGGCTCTATTGATCCAGGATGTCGTGACAGAACAGAGAAGTTTCAGAAGAAGTCGGTTTCATTTTCATTTTATCCGGATATTCCACTGTTAAAGGAGATTTTTTAATGAAAGACGTGCGGACGGATTGCAGCGTTGGCTTGCAGCCGCTGCGACGCTCCGCCACAGGAAAAACACCTCCGTTGGAAGCCTTAAGGACAAGTTGGAACATGTCCAGCTGTTAAACAATTTCTCATATACTCACTCCACTGAAAGCCATCAAAAGCCGCCTGGATTTTAACAAATGGTTATCAACACGGAGGTGTTTTTCCTGTGCCGCCGCACCGTGCCGGCTGCATCCCGACACATGGACCCGTTCGCATGTCTTTCATTAAAAAAATCTCCTTTAACAGTGGAATATCCGGATAAAATGCTGAAACCGACTTCTTCTGAAACTTCTCTGTTCTCTCACGACGTCCTGGATCAATAGAGCCTGAAATGTGGAGGTTTTCAGCTTGAAACAGGCTGACGACAGCGCCTGGGACCACTGCGCGACGTCTCGCACCGTGGGAAGTCCTTAAAGCGACAGTATCACCTCAAAATCTCTCATCAGCCGTTAAAATTTTCACCGAAAACCAGCTTAATTTTTCGAACCGTGTCCACTTTGATGTGCCTCACAGGTTTAGAAAAGATTTTGATCAAACAAAGCACCAGTCTCTCAGCAACTTCTCAGACAAAGGAATTCCGACGAGGGGCTGGACGACTCCTCCCACAAGGAGTGCTCACAGGCGAATGACGTCACCGACAGGCGTGGAAAAACTCACACATGCGCACAAGGGTTCAAGCATGTCTGACGTAAAAACATATGAATGAAATCCATATAGTTTTTGAAAAAAATAAAAAGGACCTATACTTTATTGACAGCCCTCGTGTGTATATATATATATATATATATATATATATATATATATATATATATATATATATATATAAAAACCCGGTGGAAAATCAGAGTGATGAAGGAAGGAAATGTGTGTACCTTTTCCTGTACATCACTTGGTGCCAGCGTACTGCCTCCCAGCAGCTCTCCTGACCACCCAATGACTGGAGTCACCCCACCACCTCCTCTCGACTTTAACCCAGTCGATGAATGAGGAATGACAGGCTGATCGTACCAAACAACTTGGCTCAGAGTCAAAAAGAAACTTCAACCATCGCCAGCTGGTCAAACCATCGACTATGAAGAGGAGCCAGACAATGCCATTGCCATGCACGGTGATGGCAACTGTTTCTTCCTCAGCATCTCGTACTTCTTGACTGGTACACAGACAAACCACGCAATCCTACGTAATCTCACTGTTCAGTATATGAGGGAGAACAACACCACCTTCAGCAACCTGGCAGCACAACCAGACTATGCAGATACTAACAACATCACCCAGCCTTCAGAGTACACAACAGAGGTGTAGATAATAACACTCAACACCAGTATGGACATGATTTGGACAGAGGTACCACTGGCAGTGCTAATCCCCGCTATCAATGTGTGCGCCATCATGCAAAGCCTTGTTTTTGAAGAACATGCACGAGCACTTTGAACCTGTTACTGTTTAGGAGTTCATCTAAAATAAAATTGTCATTCACTACCTGTTATATTTTGTTGTCTATGTTCATATTTATTTGTGTTAAAATTATTACATTTCAGTGCAAATATTGTGGGGTAGCGGGGGTCCATATTCCTATGTGGAAACATTCTCTGGGTGTCCATTTACAGTCTTACAGCATGTTCACTCAATATGCTCATCTGTTTCATGTCAGCTTTCAACTTAATAATAAAAAAGTGGCCTAAATATGCAATGCAAGCAGGATCCTTGGAAAAACTGTGAACCTGTCCACAAGGTCAGCCGTCCCACTGACGCACACGGTTATGATCAGGCCGCGTCTGGAGCAATCAGCTATGAGTGCCTGCACTTAGAGATCATTTATGACAACAAAACTGAGGCTGGGAAAATCTGAGATCAATAAAAGTCAAGACATTGATGAGGGAACGGATTAATGAAACAGTGTATTGAATATCCGATTACACATCGACCTCATCACATTTCAGCCGCTGTCTGGCTCTGTAATTATGTACAAACCATGTTTATGCAAATAACACACAACACATACAGTGTGGCAGTTCTGGCTTCATGGAGCAACTGTCCCATCCACAGAAAGCTTATCTGATCACAGTTCTCTACAGAATCTGACTGTTTTATTGATGCAGGGAGATCATTCCATAGAACAGGGGCACAATAAGAGAAAGCTCAGTAACCCACAGACTTATTATTCACCGTAGGGACACAAAATAGTCCTGCATCCTGAGAACGCAGAGCCCCGGGCAGTACGTAGGGTTTAATTAGGTCAGCTAGGTAGGGAGGTGGTAGTCTGTGAACAATTTTATGGGTTAGTAGCAGAACCTTAAAATCTGATCTCACTGGGATGGGAAGCCAGTGACGAGATGCCAACATGGGTGTACTGTCAAACTATCTGCTTTGTGTCAAAACTCTGGCAGCAACACACCTGAATCCATTGGATTCAGGTGTGTTGGAGCAGGGAGACAACTAAGAGTATCAGGAATGTGGCTCTCGAGGACCGAACTTGGCCACCCCTGGCCTATACCTTAAAATCCAAACGGAGTCATGTTTTCTGTTGTATTTTCAATTCTATGGCCCAGCAATCCATGTCCATTTGTTAATTTCTTTGGTGCAACCTATGTCAAATAACATCCAATTTGTTGTCCACCACCTGTTTATTAGTTCCTCTTGCTTGTTTTTAGAATTCAACAGTCCTTATATTTCAAGCCACAATGTGAGGGAATAAATCTACTCTTCACCTCTCCATGTTGCTGTGGGCCAATCATCTGTGTCCAATTCACATTTTTTTTTTCTCCAAACTGTCTCAAATAACATCCAGTATGTTGTCCAATGCACATTTATTTGTCCATCTTGCTTGTTTATTGAATTTAAAAGTCCTTATGGTAAGTAACAGCACAGGCTGTGGTGTGCACATGCTTGCTGTAAACTCACTTTGTTGCAAAGTGAGCTCCATATATGGATGAGAGATGTAACTTCTACTCCAGTGTGACATACATTGGTTTTTGTCACTTCACAATGCATTGTTTCAAAGGTTTAAAATACACTTTGGAAAATACCCTGTGCCCCACGTCTGCAAATGTCCAAACCATATCAATCTTGCCTCTAAACCATCCTGCATACATGGTCCCTCTGATGTGCTCATTCCTTATCCAGCCCATCATCATTAAATCAGTAAACTGGCAACAGTTTCAGCACCTGTCTTTCTGTCCATGCCCCTACCCTAAAACCAAAGAATATGGTTTGTCTCATTACAAACTTTCCCGTTCACTCTTTCAGAACTCGTTTTTAATCAAAAATCACTCCTGTCACTCTTCTACACTCACTCCACCCCGCATGCACTCTCTTCTTTCCCTCTCTACTGTGCCCTCTGTTGGATGGAGTGAAAAAAGTCAGCATTTTTTGTGTTGTCAAATTTAGACTTCCAACATGGTGTGCCTCTGTTGGGCCTAAGGACGTACGTCTAGGGGCTATGTGGGACTTAATTATAATTTAACGACGGCCTCATTCTCACAATGACAGGTGATGTCCCCTTTCCCAAACCAGTTTTAATGTTGTTCCCCAGCTATAGTATTTTGCATGCTGACATTTGGACTTTTAATGCTGTGTGCCTCTGCAGTGTACAGTGTACAGAAGTACACTTCTCCTCTATGCAAGACTGTCTCTAAACATAACGGAGAACAGGTGGTCAAAATATGTCATGTTGAAACAATGTGAACATGCATTTATTTCACTCTGGATCTTACACAATGTGGGCACTGCAACCTTACCCTTATTCCACTGTGAATATATATCAGGGCCTCAGGATATATGCCTAGGGACAATACAGGACTTAATTATTACTTAGCGATGGCCCCACTCTCCCAGTGACAGGTGAAGCCCCCTTTCCCCAATCAGTTTTAATGTTGTTCCCCAGCTACAAACACATCACTCTGACTCATGGGTTTTAATAGATTACATTGTGAGCTGTCAAGTCCAGGGCCAGCAATAATGTGATGACGGCTCATTGACTTTTAATAGGATGTAATTTGAGATGAAACTCTGTGTTTAGAGCAGCAAAGTGGTGGAATTGAGAACAGCGATGACCCTGATTCACTTGGCTTGTGATGCCTCCCAGAGTTTTAAATGCAGCAGTACGAGAGGACAAAGTAAAACAGTCAATGGAGCTGTAAATCTACAGAAGATACAGAAGTGGATGACAGAGCGAGGGAGTGAATCCGGACATCTTAATGCAAGAGAGCAGCATCAAAGTCATTCAATGCCAAGAAGAGAGTTGCAATAAATATTAGCTGTGAACAGCGTGTGATGCCGGATGATGGTGCGGTGCTGTCCGATGTGGCCGTCATTCAGTCACGGATAGAGTCTGTAAGAGCTGCATGTGGATATATGACCTGCAGATGAACTGAAGGCTTTTTCTGCTTGGATGAAGAAGAAAATGACAAAAAGACTGTTGGTATTGATGGGGACAATGACAAGAGAGCTGGTGAGGGGTTGGGATGAACGCAGCACCATTTTCACATTGCAGTTTTTGACATTCATAATGCTTAAAGGACACAGCGAGGATTCGGCATCCTCCTCCCCTGTCGTTTTATGACAAACTCAGACACTCAACAATCTGGCGGTGCCCGGCGACCATCACTCCAGTCATTATCTTGCAAAACCCATTCTATTTGACCTCTGCAGTTGATGCACATTATTCACAATAGGAAGAGCCCAAGCATGTGCCTTGGCTCTGGTGAAGGAGAAACACAGAAGCAAAACAAAGAGTGGGTATGTGAATGACAGTGGGAAAAGAAGGGAGAGCGAATGGAAAGCCAAGACGGAGCCAAAGCGGGCACAAGGAGACAATAAGTTAAAAGAGACAAAGCGATGAAGAATTTAACAGCTCAACGGAGATGGATTGCATGCAGTGAATGGTGCACCTCCATTAAATACTGTGGTCACCTTCAAACAAAAATAAAATGACCCCCGTGTGCTACCACCCAATGGCCAACTCCCCTCCTGCTCCTCATTACAGCCAAAGTATGGCTCTAATGAGCAGGAAAAAGCCTCTGTGTTGTGGGTGACATGAATGGACACAAGAGGCTACTTCATGCCTGTCTGGCAGAAGTAGGGGTGGTGATCCGCTTGCTGTGTTCCACAGGAGAGAAACTTCTGGCAAGTCCTTCAAGAACAAAGGGCTCAAAGAGGCCTTAATTTCATCATTCAGATAATCATCCACAAAGCTGTGGTCCTGGATAACTATCTGGGGTAAAGACTCCCTCAGAACTATTGCTGGAAATAGCCCAACTATCTCTAGTCGGTACCTCTCAACCTCCTGTACAAGCTCAGGCTCCTTCCCCCCAGGGAGGTGACGTTCCATGTCCCAACAGCCAGAGGCTTTGAGCGCAGACCGGGCCGCCAGGCCACCCGCCCTCGACTGCCACCCAGTCCTCTCTGCACCCGACCCCAATGGCCCCCTCTGCAGGTGGTGAACCCACAGGAGGGTGGGCCCACATCGCTCTTTCGGGCTGAGCCCGGCCGGGCCCCGTGGGCTAAGGCCTGACCACCAGGCATGGCTCCAGGGTCGGGCCCCGGCTCCGCCATCCTGGGCAATGTCTCGGTCCTTGATTTCATGTCATTCATGGGAGCTTTTGAACTGCCCTTAGTCTGGCCCGTCACCTAGGACCTGTTTGCCATGGAAGACCTTACCAGGGGCACGAAGCCCCCAACAACGTAGCTCCTAGGATCATCCGGGAACGCAAACTCCCCCACCACAATAAGGTGGCAGTTCAAGGGGGAGTGAATTGATTCATTCATTTTAAAATTTGATGTAATTTCAAAATTAAGATGCATAATTGCACATGCTTTCATACAGCCGGTCTGCTCTGTGTAAGCTTGATGCTGTCAGATCTCAAGAGCTAAGCGGGGTGGGTCCTGAGTAGTACTTGGACGGGAGACCTCTTTGGAAGGCCAGGGCTCGATTTCATAAAGCTATCTAATCTTTTTGTCGACTATGGTTAGTTGCACAACATTATCCATCTAATCACAGTTTCACACTGAGAGCTAACTAAATTTGTAGATTAGCCGTCTTACGATAGTCAATGATTTTCCTGTGGATGGCAGCCTCGCAAGTGACGTTGCCAAGAAATATATATATATCTGCCATATATGGGCATGCCTTGTTGCTATGGTAACTGTCGCTGCGGCGGTGTGTGTCTCTGTATGTGTACCCGTTGCTGTCTGCTAAATGCCGAACTAACATTTCTCACAACTCAGCACACGGTCGACTTGGGGACGTGGATGGTGTCGCCGATAACCTCTGAAAGGTCCCACAGGCACCATTTTTGAGGTGTTGACTAAAATAATATTAGCCTCCTCTGTAGCTGCCATTTTACTCATGAAGCTTGATTTTTGGTGATGGTTCACCTTCTCACACAGGTCAAATTTTGCCATTGAAGGTCAGGCGCATTTGTAGCACAGTCCATTGCTTGGCTGAGCCCATCATCAATTCAATGTTTGAGACATCACGTGACGTTGCCCATATAAACTTGACGTAAATGCATTTGTGTTACTTTATGTCAAGACAGATTCCACACACTTCTTCACATTAATTCATATTTCTACATATTTGTTCATGCCGAAGGAATCCAGAGGAGGTGGTACATCGAGTGAAACCTCTGATGTTGGCCAGTGGAGGCCAGCAAGGGCCAACGGAGCAATAACAGCATACTAGCAGAGGTGACATAGTGGTAGTAGAGCTCAATTCTTGCTGCCATTTTAGTATAGACCTAGAAGATTCTAAGCATGTTGAAAAGGTTTCTGGGACCATGACAAGCATCAGCAGTGCCTGACTTACGAGGGCTGTCAATAAAGTAACGGTCCTTTTTATTTTTTTTAAAAACTATATGGATTTCATTCATATGTTTTTACGTCAGACATGCTTGAACCCTCGTGCGCATGCGTGAGTTTTTCCACGCCTGTCGGTGACGTCATTCACCTGTGAGCACTCCTTGTGGGAGGAGTCGTCCAGCCCCTCGTCGGAATTCCTTTGTCTGAGAAGTTGCTGAGAGACTGGCGCGTTGTTTGATCAAAAATTTTTTAAACCTGTGAGACACATCGAAGTGGACACGGTTCTAAAAATTAAGCTGGTTTTCAGTGAAAATGTTAACGGCTGATGAGAGATTTTGAGGTGATTCTGTCGCTTTAAGGACTTCCCACGGTGCAAGACGTCGCTCAGCGCTCTCAGCCACCGTCGTCAGCCTGTTCAAGCTGAAAACCTCCACATTTCAGGTTCTATTGATTCAGGACGTCGTGAGAGAACAGAGAAGTTGCAGAAGAAGTCGGTTTCAGCATTTTATCCGGATATTCCACTGTTAAAGGAGATTTTTTTAATGAAAGACGTGCGGACGGGTCCGCGCGTCGGGACGCAGCCGCCGCGACGCTCCGCCACAGGAAAAACACCTCTGTTGAAAGCCTTAAGGACAAGTTGGAACATGTCCTGCCTGTTAAACAATTTCTCATATACTCACTCCACTGAAAGCCATCAAAGGCCGCCTGGATTTTACAAATGGTTATCAACACGGAGGTGTTTTTCCTGTGCCGCCGCACCGCGTCGGCTGCGTCCCGACGCGCGGACCCGTCCGCACGTCTTTCATTAAAAAAATCTCCTTTAACAGTGGAATATCCGGATAAAATGCTGAAACCGACTTCTTCTGAAACTTCTCTGTTCTCTCACGACGTCCTGGATCAATAGAACCTGAAATGTGGAGGTTTTCAGCTTGAACAGGCTGACGACGGCGGCTGAGAGCGCTGAGCGACGTCTCGCACCGTCGGAAGTCCTTAAAGCGACAGAATCACCTCAAAATCTCTCATCAGCCGTTAAAATTTTCACTGAAAACCAGCTTAATTTTTCGAACCGTGTCCACTTCGATGTGTCTCACAGGTTTAGAAAAAATTTTGATCAAACAACGCGCCAGTCTCTCAGCAACTTCTCAGACAAAGGAATTCCGACGAGGGGCTGGACGACTCCTCCCACAAGGAGTGCTCACAGGCGAATGACGTCACCGACAGGCGTGGAAAAACTCACGCATGCGCACGAGGGTTCAAGCATGTCTGACGTAAAAACATATGAATGAAATCCATATAGTTTTTGAAAAAAATAAAAAGGACCGTAACTTTATTGACAGCCCTTGTATGTCGATTTAGCTCCTGTAGAGTTCGGTGGTCCTGGGCGCTGGTCAACTATCAGCAACTTTAAACTTTCTTTTGGCAAACGCCGTGCTAATCGTCAGAGTGTGAATGTGCCATATGCCTTTACATCTAAACTAAAAATCACATCTGCACACCAAGGTCACTGTTATTATTTACCCCAACTGAATTTTAGTGCGACAGACAGTAAAAAAAAAAAATGTTAATATGCAAATACATTTGCGTGTAACTGCAATCGATCAACATATCTACACGTGTGTGTGAAAAGAGAGAATGCATCACTGCACAGCATTTTTATACAAGTGTGCAGGTTGCATAATAGTTGGACAGGATCAGAGGCTGGCACCAAAATTCATCAAGTGGTGAAAGTAATTGTCTTGGAGGAGCAGTGAATCTGTGTCGTGACAAACTGCCCCAGCTTCCACAACATCCTAAACAGTGACTTATTGCTGCTGAATGTTCTCTTGTTAAGAGTGCATTCTTTACACCCAAAGCTATGAAAATAAACGGAACAAGGTCTGTGAAGGGGGAATTGAACATTAAAGCCAGTAAGTTATGAGCCTTCCAGAAAAGGTGGTATAGATTCATCAGGGCTGCAGGAAAGTAGGCTTGGCTGAATTCAGTGATGGATTAAGCTGTCTGATGCTGCTCATGACTCATATAGAAAAATCATTATATCGAGCAACAGTCCACAGTATGTTCCAATTGTATGGTGAAGAATTAAAGCCCTTTATTAGGACATTATTAAAGTTATCTACGTAAGTTGTGGTTATGCAGTTTATTTTTAAATAAAAAAAGGCAAACAGTCAACATTCAGCCATTGCAACAGATAGATAATGGCATCAATGGAAGCATGTTTCTGCCCTTCAGAGCAAGATGAACATTTCAAACCTCACTGAATTGAATTAATCGACTGACTATTTTCTGGACTTACTGATTCATTGTTATGTCATGGTCACATGGTAACAACGATAGTTGGATAAAATGTCAAAAGTCAAAAATCGTCACGAAAAGGTGGACAAAATATCCTACACTGTTCCCATCACCGAAAAGCCGGTGAATCAAGCGAACTCAAAACGAAATTCGTTAGGCAAAGGCTACTCCCGAAGACACACACGTGCAGGAGCACGCAGGCCAGTCACAAATGGTTGAAACGTGTGTAAATAGTTAAAGTAGTTGTTAAAACGTTCTTAACGATTTTGTTTCTGTATGAAAGCATTGTTTATTTGTCCCAAAAATGGACGATTCATTAGCGATACAAGCATGTTTTGTTGAGCTCGTCGAAGCTTTAGTTATTAATTCGTTCAGATGTCATTGTGTTCGTCAACCTTAGTTCAATACATCAGACTTGGGAGGTTGAACAAAGCTGGACAAAAGTCAAACAAAAGGCGAATGTTATGAAAACTAACATGATAAGAAACCATCAAGAACGAATGCAAAACGTGGATGAAATGTGAATGAACTGAGGTTGTTGGCAGTGTTTGTTCAAATTTTTCAACAGTTTAAAAATTCTGAAGAAGTGCCAGCTGCAGAAACGAAGCTAAACAAAGGTTAAACAATGTCTCAGAAAGTCAACGAAAAGTCCAGATTTCTTGTTTCGTTTGGGCTTCATTGTCCTTTGCTAATGCCGTGTGACCAGGGCTTAAGGTCCATAAAATATGAGAAAAATCAATATTTATGTGAGTTCAAGATGAGGCCTTCAAAATGTCTTGTTTTGTCCACACCTCGAAGATGGTCGGTTTACTGAGTAAAGAAACTTGCATAATAAACCAGAAAATATTACCATTTAAGAAGCTGAAATCCGAGAACTGGAATGATCAAAATAATTGTTCATTAATTAATGGATATGTCTCACCTTTTTTAACATCCCAGTTAGTAAGACAACAAAAAAATATTCATGATGTAAGTGTCTCCGCACACAAGTGCTAATAATTAGTGATCTCTGATGTATTTTATTCCTCTCACTCTGAGCATTAGCAGGTGTATTTCCGGAAAACGTCTCACTTGGCAATCCTCAGCATTTTTGTGTATGTGTGTGACGTACTTTTTAGCAAAACAGAAACATCCAGATGACTGACAGACAGAGGGAAACGAACATTTTCCATCTGAAAACGAAGCTTCTGAGCTGCTGTTCGAAAGTGATGGCTCGGATTTACAGACAGGAGATGACACACTTCACCCTGAAACTCTTAACTTTTTCAGAGTTTCGGACTTTGGAGCCTAAAGTGTGGTGACGCAGTGTTTGTGTGGATGTTGGTTTACTGAAGCTGTGGACATGGACGTCGGGACATCCGACACTGTTGTTAACAGACTGTCTGGACATGGAGATGGATTTGTTACATTGAAAAAATTCAGAATACATTATTTTCAGGAATTAATGGACATTATTTAACATGTCACAATCGTGAGAAAGGTGAAGCTGGAGCCGGCAATCACGTGTGTGCATGTTTCTTTATTCATGTGGAGTTTACATTTGGAAAACAATATAACACGATGAGTCTTGCATGTGTCAGATTTTACACCTTTTGTATTTTGTGACCAAGCTTTTTTTTTTTTTTTTTTTTTGCTTTGAGGAGCTGGAGTGTGTGTGTGTGTGTGTGTGTGTGTTGCTGCTTGTTGCTCCTCTCAGCTCACTGTGAAAAGGAATGTATACGAGATGTTTTTTCCCCCAGCAGCAGATGTATTTTTTTTCTTTCCTTTTTTTTAGATTTTATTGAAAATAAGGGTTTTAATAGGGTTTTAAAAAGCAACACTTTGGACCATCTGTCATGGTTAGTTATCATATTACAATGTAACCTATGTCACATTCAACACTGTCAAAACTATTCCATTAATTCATCCTATTAGCTCAACCAATAATTTGCATCACTTTATTGCCAAAATTAGTGCAACTTTAACTTTTGACCTCTGTAGAAACTGAAATTGACCTTTGTCATCATCTTTGCTGTTTTTACCCCATAACTTCAGAACATTTAGTCAAGGATAGTCTATACCTTTTTGGAATTATTATGATCAAACAAATAATATGATACACCTTTCAATATGACTGGAACATTTTTAAATCTTGACCCTGGTGTAATTCTTCATTGACCCATGTAGGTCATGAGAGGTCAGCTCTAGGATACCTCCACATCTGTAAATAAGTATTAGTTAATTTAGAATATGTGTGCCAAATTTCATGCTTTAGTCACAAAATGCACAATCATTTTGCCTATCTGCTGCACAAATTAAAAACAGTTGCATTTACAAAAGACAATATCTTATGATGCATCAGTTAACCACAACTCAACAATTAAACATTTTCTTTCATGCACATCTTCATACAGTGTGCTACCACTGTGTGAAGCTTCACAAAAATCCATAAACTGTTTTTGAAGGAGTTGTGTTAATGTGGATGTCCTTTGTTGCCTTAGTGAAACACTAAGTCCAATTATCTCCCCTTGAAGATGTTGGACCAGAATTATTTTCCCTAATGAACATTGTTATATGTTGTTCTACCAGGAGACAGCAGACCTCCTGGTCCACCATGTTGTCCGTCTGCATGGGATACCCACCGACATCGTCTCAGATCGTGGTCCCCAGTTCTCCTCACACGTCTGGAGGAGCTTCTGCAGGGAACTTGGGGCCACCATGAGCCTCTCGTCCGGGTACCATCCACAGACGAACGGACAGGCAGAGCGGGCCAACCAGGAACTGGAACAGACCTCCGCTGCGTCACATTCGCGCACCCGACGGCCTGGAGTAACCATCTGGCCTGGATCGCGTATGCGCATAACAGCCAGGTGTCTTCTGCCACCGGCATCTCCCCATTTGAGGTGTGTTTGGGGTATCAGCCCCCGTTGTTCCCCGTGGTGGAGGGAGAGGTCGGTGTGCCCTCGGTCCAGGCCCACCTGCGGAAGTGCCATCGGGTGTGGCGCTCCGCCCGTTCTGCCTTGTTGAAGGCCCGGACAAGGGTGAAGACCCATGCAGACCGCCGGCGATCCCCGGCCCCTGCTTACCAGCCCGGGCAGGAGGTGTGGCTGTCCATGAAGGACATCCCCCTCCAAGTGGACTCCCCCAAGTTGAAGGACCGGTACATTGGACCTTTCAAGATCCTCAAAATCCTCAGTCCTGCCGCAGTGAAGCTCCGACTCCCAGCTTCACTGCGGATCCACCCGGTTTTTCATGTGTCCAGACTCAAGCCTCACCACACCTCACCCCTCTGTGCTCCCGGTCCGGCGCCGCCTCCTGCCCGGATCATTGACGGGGAGCCGGCTTGGACAGTGCGCCGGCTCCTGGACGTCCGTCGAATGGGCCGGGGGTTCCAGTATTTGGTGGACTGGGAAGGGTATGGACCCGAAGAATGCTCCTGGGTGAAGAGGAGCTTCATCCTGGACCCGGCCCTCCTGGCCGATTTCTACCGCAGACACCCGGACAAGCCTGGTCGGGCGCCAGGAGGCGCCCATTGAGGGGGGGTCCTGTTGTGTGGGCCGCCAGAAGAGGATGTACTGCTGGCCCACCACCAAAGGGCGCCCTGCCTGGAGTGCGGGCTTCAGGCACGAGAGGGCGCTGCCGCCACGGACACAGCCGGGAGTGACAGCTGTCACTCATTAATTCCTGACAGCTGTCACACATTCTTCATCATCGCACTCCATAAAGACCAGACGTCATCTCCACCTCATCACCGAGATATCATACTTCATTGGAGGTAATATCCTCAGCCGTTTGTGTCTTTTGCAATATATCTGTATATTGTGAGTGTTTGCAGGAGTACCGGTTCCTTTTTCTGTGGAGGCTGAGTGAGTGCAGGACGGCACTCTTTTCCCGTGAGGAATCACTGCGGTACTCTGCAACATATTGAGTGAGAGGTGGAGGTGGCATTCCCACCGCTGTTGTTACTGGGTGTACACACACTCACACTTGACTGTCTTTGTTCTTCGCCAGCAGTACCAGATCCGACAGTCGGGGACGGTGATCACCTGGGAATTCGGGACTTGGCGGCTCCAGTATTCACCAGGTTCTGTGGGGGCGGAAATCGTGTGGTTCCGGCTCTTCTCAGGACAGACGTCTTCTATCCTCGAGCCTGCCCACACGTCACCTTTGTAATTTGACTGTAATTATATTCTGAGATTGTCTGTATGTTCGTTGTGCACGTTTCACAACATTAAATTGTTACCTTTTGGCTCATCTATTGACCGTTCATTTGCGCCCCCTGTTGTGGGTCCGTGTCACTACACTTTCACAACAATTATGTGAGGTTCCACTTCAATCTAGAAATTGGTTTAAGGGATAGTCTGAGAACAGTTGTGGACAAATGAACAGGTGCATGAACAAGATGATTCCTGTATAACCGCCCTCTATCCCCCAACCAACCTTTTGTTTGCAGGGGGTATAAAATATACATCCTGCATCAGGAGCTCCTAAATATAATCACTGGGCCCCAGTCCTAAATACTACACATGCAAAACTTGTTGCATAAATATTAACTGCTGAACGTTTCAGTCCAAAATTCAGACAAATACAAATCAAACAATCACATTTGAAATACCATCAGTCTGTACCAGCAGTGTTCAAGGTTTACATTGAAAGACAATGATGAAGGCAATGAGGGATAACAAAGCACCGAAGCCCGGCTCAGAGCAGTCGTCACGTGTGCAGACACCGTGTTTGCAGAGCAGTCAGTTGGAACCTATGATGCAATACATTACCGGCCAATTCCAATTCCATCCATGCTGTTGGTGTAGAATTATTCCTTACTATAATTGGGATTTAAGTTGCATTTCAAACTGGAAAGTTACCATAATGAGAAACAGCAGGAGAGCTATGATAAAACAACATAGTCTAAATGCTGTCAATTTGGCACTAGGGTTGATTAACTGAGTCATTTGACATGCCTGCTCACTTGCCAAAAAACTGTCTTTTTACCACGTCCCCAAGGAAATCACTCTCAACTAATGCTAATGGGCCGAAACACTTTTGGAGTTGGTGGTGTGAGACCACTCATAAATATCTGCCAATCAATCAGCTCGTGTCCTCTCACTGGCTCCCCATCCCATACAGGCTGGAGACATCCTGATTCAAGTGACATGCCTCGGGAACGGCGCCATCGTTCCGAACGGACGACAGCGTGGCACTCCCACGTTATCCATCCCACTCCATTGACGATTCAAAATGGGTAAAAGTCTTGGTAAAGACAAGATGCCGACACAAGCAAAAATTCTGCAATTGTGTGTACTTCATACCTATTGTCAGCACTGACAGCCTCTGCGCTTACGCGCCTTAATGAGGTGGCTGAAAACCAGCATGTGACAAACGCCAGGAAAAAGTGAAGCACAGTGGAAAGCATCATCCTCTCTTTCGCTTCTATTTTTTTCGTAGTTTGACATATTTTTGTCATTGATGTGTGGAAGAATGTGCATGACAAAATTCCAGAGATATGTCCAAACTTTGAAAACTTTATCTTCTGTACCTTATGTCATGTTTCCTGATTTTTTTTTTTTTCTGACAACTGTGTACGTTTGTTTGGTAACTTTACAAACAAACAAACAAGAGTGACTGATCGATCAGCTGTCAGTCACCACACTGTTGAAGCTTCTCTCACGCCTGCCCGTAGACTGTATAGATACTGGCAAACCCTTTGTGACATCACTCATAGGTTTTCTGAAGAGTTGGTTTGGAGCTCATGGTGCGGCTCTTGATGTTGTGATCTTGACTGCGCCTGACTCTGCCTAGCTCATGGCCAATGTGAATGGGTGAAGAGGGGGAGTATAGGCAAGACCTCCATGACCTGGGTGGGACAAATGAATGACCCCCCCCCCCCAATCTAAGAGTTGACAAACAAGTTAAAGCTAACAGGCTAACTTTTTTTAAGTGACTAATTAATTAAGGGGTTTGTTTTTGTGAACTGAGTTTCAGAATGTGTGGCTTTGGTGTGGGTATACAATTCAAATTCAGACGCCTTTATTCATCAGATAAAAACATATATCATGCTGCACTTAAAAATAAAAAAACAAGAATTGATGACATGACAATCCTGAAAGTAAAATCAAAAGGTTTATCTGACTATGGTGTACTTAAAAATGTATCTTTAAAAAAAAAACAAAAAAAAAAAACAATATATATATATATATATATATATATATATATATATATATATATATATATATATATATATATATATATATATATACGAGGGCTGTCCGTAAAGTATAGGTCCTTTTTATTTTTTTCAAAAACTATATGGATTTCATTCATATGTTTTTACGTCAGACATGCTTGCACCCTCGTACGCATGTGTGAGTTTTTCCACGCCTGTCGGTGACGTCATTCGCCTGTGAGCACTCCTTGTGGGAGGAGTCATCCAGCCCCTCGTCGGAATTCCTTTGTCTGAGAAGTTGCTGAGAGACTGGCGCTTTGTTTGATCAAAATTTTTTCTAAACCTGTGAGACACATCGAAGTGGACACGGTTCGAAAAATTAAGCTGGTTTTCAGTGAAAATTTTAACAGCTGATGAGAGATTTTGAGGTGATTCTGTCGCTTTAAGGACTTTTCACGGTGCGAGACGTCGTGCAGCGCTCTCAGGCAGCATCATCAGCCTGTTTCAAGCTTAAAACCTCCACATTTCAGGCTCTATTGATCCAGGACGTCGTGAGAGAACAGAGAAGTTTCAGAAGAAGTCGGTTTCAGCATTTTATCCGGATATTCCACTGTTAAAGGAGATTTTTTTAATGAAAGACGTGCGGACGGGTCCGCGCGTCGGGACGCAGCCGACGTGGCGCAGCGGCACAGGAAAAACACCTCTGTGTTGATAACCATTTGTTAAAATCCAGTTGGCTTTTGATGGCTTTCAGTGGAGTGAGTATATGAGAAATTGTTTATCAGCTGGACATGTTCCAACTTGTCCTTAAGGCTTCCAACAGAGGTGTTTTTCCTGTGACGGAGCATCGCGGCGGCTGCGAGCCGACGCTGCAATCCGCCCGCACGTCTTTCATTAAAAAAATCTCCTTTAACAGTGGAATATCCAGATAAAATGCTGAAACCGACTTCTTCTGAAACTTCTCTGTTCTCTCACGACGTTCTGGATCAATAGAGCCTGAAATGTGGAGGTTTTAAGCTTGAAACAGGCTGATGACGCTGCCTGAGAGCGCTGCGCGACGTCTCGCACCGTGAAAAGTCCTTAAAGCGACAGAATCACCTCAAAATCTCTCATCAGCTGTTAAAATTTTCACTGAAGACCAGCTTAATTTTTCGAACCATGTCCACTTCGATGTATCTCACAGGTTTAGAAAAAATTTTGATCAAACAAAGCGCCAGTCTCTCAGCAACTTCTCAGACAAAGGAATTCCGACGAGGGGCTGGACGACTCCTCCCACAAGGAGTGCTCACAGGCGAATGACGTCACCGACAGGCGTGGAAAAACTCACGCATGCGCACGAGGGTTCAAGCATGTCTGACGTAAAAACATATGAATGAAATCCATATAGTTTTTGAAAAAAATAAAAAGGACCTATACTTTACGGACAGACCTCGTATATATATTTAAAATGATCTGTATTTATTTTAGGTCTACTACTTGATTTGTTTCTAAGACTTCCAGAAGATATCTTAACTTTAGCAAGTATATCATACAGGCGATGGCGTGTGTCATTGATGCCGGTCACATTTCTCTAAAAGATCATGAATATTATACAAAACAGAAGTGTAACATCTCTTAAAATACCTAGTTACTAAAAATTATGACCCACATATTGCCTCATTATGCATGGAGTAACAATGTAGCTGTCACCAAGCTACTGAAACCTCTTAATAAGTGCTAAAAGTGTTAACATACAAATAATACTAAAATTTCACTCAGTGGAAATACCGGAGCACAGACTTCTTAGATGGCTCACTGGCAAAGAGCTGTTGCTCAAAGAGATGCTGCCAGTATTTATTTAGAATTTTATAACTTAAAATAACTGAAAACAATGGGTTATTAAAAAAAAAAATCACATCACCCATCCTCCACCCCCATACAGGAAAATTAGCTATGAAGACCATAACTGTGTTTTTCTACAGACTTTATTTTATTATTTATTTATTTTGCTGCAACGTATATTTTAACATGGGCATCTATGGGGAGTGAGACATGAAACTGTAACATTTAGCTGTTATTTTGCCCTACTTTAATCATCTAAAGTGCATGGTCTAAAGCACAAAGTCACATGACCCTTAATCTCAGACACATGACCTGCCCCATGGATTTAGAGCATGTCCAACTTCACTTTGTAATTTACCCTGAGTGCAAAGTAAGGCAAGAGGTTGGAAACAGGTTGTATTTGGTCAATTAATCATGGCTGTGTGTTGGGGCCTTTTACAAACAAGGTGCATCAGCAACTGGTGCATTGCCATTTAGATGGTGAACTCAGTGAGAGGTTTTCTGGGGAGGAAGGGATTCTGCTTGGGTCCATCCCCTGAATTGTCTTTAATATTAGCTGTAAAAGTGGTGGTTTTGTTGTTATTTTAAAAAGTATGTGCTGAATTTTGTTGCACTGTGTTGCTGCTTATTAGGGATCTGCATTTTCTGGAACTGAAACTCCATAAAGATGCATACCACAGCAAGGTACTTAACGCTTGTGTTTTTCCAGAGAGACCCTGCAGTCATTAAGTAAAAGTGGATTATGATTCATATTTTTGTATCTCCATGGACTTTACAAAACTCTGGCGTTGCCTATTCTTTGTGAATTATGTTCTCTGCCCTCAACAATCTAGACATTTAATAAGGACTGAATTTATTAATTGAGTCATGCAGTCGCTTGTACCTGCTGCATAATTTAGCTGCTTTTCTAACAAACAAACTTAAATTGAAAATATTTCTAAATCAACCCAAAGTCTCAGAAATGAAATGTAATGTATTTTTTATCATTTTCAGTTTTGGAATATTCATAACATAACCTCAGGGGTATAAATTGTTTTAGAATGTTTAACTTTTTAAAGTGCTTTAATGTCGATTTTGCTTGACAATAAATAAAATACAGATCACATGATTTGTTATAAAAGCTGAACAGCCATTTGCTTTTCCATCTCACTTTTGCAGCGTAGTATTAATTTTACTTTTTTGTATGTTTGTTTTTATGTTTTTGGTCTTTTAGAAGGAGGCACTGAAACAGACAAACCAAACATCTGTATTGCTATAATATATATATATATAGACTAGAGCGCAAAGGAGGATTGCATGCCGTTTGTGCCACCTCTGTCACCTCGTACACCTGTCACTATAACTATTCACGCACACCAGCGCACCAGTGTCTGTGAGAGCCTATTCGATCCCTCTCGCAGCAGTTGTCAGCCAAATTCCAGGTGTCACACATGAACATCCAACGCCGCTCGCTGTACACTGAGAAAATGTGGTGCCGTTCGCACTGTCAGCACAAAAATAGTGAGCAGACAACCACTTTCGAGCTGGCAGTGAAATTTGTCTAAGTGATCGCACAAGTGTAGTGTTTTAAAACAACACACGTGGCGTGTGTGTGTATCACGTGTGTGCGTGTGTCACGTCCCCCCCCCCCCATACACACACACACACATGTGGCATGCATGTGTTTGGCGCTCCCCCGCTCTCCCCTCAACATGTGGTGTGCAGGGGGAGAGCACACTTGAATGACATGCTGATATATGTGTAAAGACATGATCATATGGGAGCTGGACAGCCTCGTCTGAGTGCACACAGCTGGACTGCAGTGGCCACACACAGTTCAACTTGGCAGGCTGCTCTATGTGTAACGGACCGTTGGATCACACAGTAGGCGATGAGAATGTTACGCGTGTCTGGAGAAACTAATTGTAACTCAAAGTGTTTTCACATGCATACACAGGAAAAAGACGGTTTAAAGAGGTAATGTATCAGCAAAATTTATATATTAAATGCAAACCAATTCCAATCAGAAAATAGAGTTTGTACATCTGAACACAGATTCAGGAGGTTAAGATGACAAATTAAATACAATAAAAAACTAAATAAATCACATTGATAGCAAAGATAGTTTTTGCTTGGCTTTGGAAGAAGTACTTGTTAGTGGGGTCGATTGTTTTGAATCAATAGATTTTACAGATGTTTCTTTGACAGAGAAAACTGATTTCCATCATTTTTACTGGACTAAATGTGGGTGATTGACAGTGAGAGCACAAGCACACATACTGGAATCTAAAGTTCTATGAGCTCTGTTATATAGCCCGAGGCTAATCTATTCAAATACTTTATATATGATTAAGCAAATGTTAAACTCCACTCTGAAAGCCACAGGGATCAGGTAAAAAAACAGCATTAGAGCCATTTAACAGACTTCATTCAAAGTGTCTCTGCATTGTTAAGTGGAAATAACACCGCCATACCATTGTTCCCAATGGATTAAATGGTTTTGTTTTGTGTGGAAATTAAAGCTGGGAACAGAATTCAAGTGTAGAACATGTAGCTCAGTGGGATCAGGTGAAGGGCTAGCATTATGCAGACTTGGGTTTGAATCTCAGTCACATGACCTGCCCCATTTGACCCAGCTGTAAATACATAGTGGCCTTGACTGGGGAAGCTTTATATCCAGGGCGAGTTGTACTGTTTTTTTTCTACTTTATACTACAGAATGTTGAGATAAATATGGGCACCCCAGGACTCATAAAGGACTTCCTAAATCTCTTTTTCAGAATCCAAGGTGTGAATTTCTCAAGGGATGACACACAGGTCTTTACGGAAAATAATAAGGCATGTGCCGTGTGCCAAAATCAACATTACCTTGTGACAAGTTCATGAAAATGTTAAATACCCTCACCATGTTGCAAAAAATGAAAATAACTCCTGAAACTGCTCCAAAAGCTAAATGTTTCTTCCTTGACCTCACCAAGTTTCTGGAAAATTTGTGTAGTTTTTGTGTAGTCCTGCTCATGTTTCTGTCAAACAGCTACAGGCATCAGTTTAGCATATTTTTAGCCATAACGTTTTGAGTAATTATAGGCATGGCCACTTTGAGTGACAGGTAGCGTGTGCTGCTAAGCTGAGTCATACCCCCACTAGCACAGGCTGCTAGCGGTTGCTGCTAATTGTTGTGGATGACTGTCTGTCCTCTTTGAGCATTTTATTCCAAATTTCTATCATAGTATAGCTTGTTGCAGCCACTCTGCTTTATGTAAGCCTGGTACCCTCAGCTCTCAGAAGTCCTGGTTAGTACTTGGATGGGAGACCACTTAGAAAGACCAGGGGCTATATGTGTTGCTCCAGTTGATGCTGGAGTTGTGTCAGGAAGTGCAGTCGGCATAAAACTTGTGCCAAATCCCAATGCAGATCTGTAGTGGCTAAAAGGCGACCAATACTTGGAATAACATGGATTGTTGTGTGGTTAATTGTCCATTGAGTGAAATGTTTGTGTTATTTGTTTTGTGTTGGTGATGTTAGCATTTTTAGCAGCGATCAGTATCTTGCTAACATGGCAATGTGGTGGCTAACTGCTTTGTGCACTTCCTTCCAAAGCAGAAGGTCCAAGACCACCAGTGGCCATTCTCCATCTATTGGCATTTGGCGTGACATTTGTTGAAAATAAACATGTAGATCCACATTAGATTTGCTACGGCAACCTCAAAAGACAGAGAGAGAAGTCAAAAGAGCTTAATAGAATCTTGATGACGGTCCAGTTAACTCAAGATTACTGAGGGAAAAAATCGTAAACACCCAAGCCACACATCATGAAAACTGCAACCCAGTCCCTCAAAAATAAGCTTTAATAAAACACACAAACCAAGGTTAGCCTGTTAGTTTTAGGTTGTTTGGTACTGTGAAATGGGGCATGTTCTGGCTTCATTCATCATGTCCAGGTAACACATGGTGTCACACATTTATAGGTTGGTTGGCATGTAGGCAGAGGAAACACTGGAAACATGGCAACATCAAGATCAGCACTTTTTTGAGCTTTAAAATGTCTTGTCTGGGTCCCTTCTGTGGGTGACGTTGCAAAGGGTTAGTCCAGCACACATACAGCATACAGTGTATGGAACAGGCCTAGGCTTTTCGAGAGCTGAGGATATTACCATTTGCCACATTACTGGTGCTATTCTTATTTTAATCAATATGTGTTAAAAATGTTGGGACATTTCCAATTTATCAACAAGCCTGCTTATGAGTTCTGTTTATTTAAAAGTTTGAAACTCATGGCAAATGCTTATAAATACACAGACACACACACACACACACACATATCAATGATATATTAAGTACCATAAAAATACAGTTACGGTCTAAAATGTGGAGGCGGGTGAGCAATGTTCATGGCTTGGAAATTATTCTGTATCAGTAAGCAAGAAAAAACTAATACACTGTCCTTGGCAAAAAAGGCAATAATATATAGGGAAACTTAAAACAAAACAAAAACAAAAAAAGCACATTATGACTGTTGATTTAGACGAGACTAATGAAGCACCTTTAGACCTTATTATATTTATATACATGACAGACCTGTCAGATGAAAACTATTTATTTTTTGTTTTGTTTTTTTTGCTCTATATCCATTATCTGCCCGCTACCAGTGGTGGGCACAGTTCCGCTAATCCGCTTACTGCTAAGTATCAAAGATAATGTTTTCATTATCAGATTAGCTTTTCAGATAACTCTGAAAACCATTATTGGATCAATTATCTTCCAATAGGTTTTGGTCTGATAATTTTTAGACCGCTAACATATTTTTGCAGACGTGGTAAACAAAGCTTAACAGTTACAAACATTTATCAAGTCTAAAATCAGTTGAGTACTTAGCTGTTGAATGTTTGTAGTTGATACGCAGTTCTATTCTACGTACGCAGTTCTACGCAGAGGCTGGGCGCTCCACTTTTCTGGCGTTGCCCTTGGGGAGAGGCACAGGGCTGGGGAGAGGCGAAGGGCTGGGGTAGCATTGCTTATTGCTCCCCAGCTCAGTCGCCATGTGTTGGAGTTCACACCGGTGAACGAGAGGGTCGTGTCCCTACGCCTTCGGGTCGGGCATAGGTCTCTCACTGTTGTCTCGGCCTATGGGCCGATCGGTAGTGCAGAGTACCCGACCTTCTTGGAGTCCCTGGGAGGGGTACTAGATAGTGCTCTGACTGGGGACTCCATTGTTCTCCTGGGAGACTTCAACACCCACGTGGGTGGTGACAGTGAGAGCTGGAGGAGAGTGATTGGGAAGCACGGCCTCCGCGATCTGAACCCGAGTGGTGCTCAGTTGTTGGACTTCTGTGCTAGCCACAGTTTGTCCATCACGAACACCATGTTTGAGCACAAGGGTGCACGTGGTCATGACTGGACCAGACTGGACCAGCTCTACACCCTCCATCGGGTGTTTGAGGGTTCATGGGAGTTCGCCCAACCAGTCCACATGGGTTTTGTGGATCTGGAGAAGGCGTTCAACCTTGTCCTTCAAGGCGCCCTGTGGGGGGTGCTCTGGGAGTACGGGGTCTGGGGTCCTTTGCTAAGGGCTATCCAGTCCCTGTATGGCCGCAGCAGGAGCTTGGTCCGCATTGTTGGTAGTAAGTCATGCCTGTTTCCAGTGCACGTTGGCCTCCACCAGGGCTGCCCTTTGTCACCGGTTCATTACCTTTATGGACAGAATTTCTAGGCGGAGTCAGGGTGTAGATGGGGTCTGGTTTGGGAACCACAGAAACTCGTCTCTGCTGTTTGCTGACAATGTGGTTCTGTTGGCTTCGTCAAATCAGGACCTTCAGCATGCACTAGAGCGGTTTGCAGCCAAGTGTGAAGCATCTGAGATGAAAATCAGCACCACCAAATTCGAGGCCATGGTTGTTGACCGGAAAAAGGTGCTTTGCCCTCTTCAGGTCGGTGAAGTGTCCTTGCCTCAAGTGGAGGAGTTTAAGTATCTCGGGGTCTTGTTCACGAGAGAGGGTCGGATGGAGCGTGAGATCGACAGACGGATCGGTGCAGCATCTGCGGTGATGCGGTCACTGTATCGGACCGTCGTGGTGAAGAGAGAGCTGAGCAGGGGGGCAAAGCTCTTGATTTACTGATCAATCCACATTCCAACCCTCACCTATGGTCATGAGATTTGGCTCATGACTGAACGAACAAGATCGCAAGTACAAGCGTCCAAGACGAGTTTCCTCCGCAAGGTGGCTGGGCGCTCCCTTAGAGATAGGGTGAGGAGCTCGGTCACTCAGGAGGAGCTCGGAGTTGAGCCGCTGCTCCTCCACATTGAAAGGAGCCAGCTGAGGTTGCCCAGGCATCTTTTTCGGATGCCCCCTGGACGCCTCGCTGGAGAGGTGTTCTGGGCACGTCCCATCGGGAGGAGGCCCTGGGTAAGACCCAGGACACGCTGGAGGGACTACGTCTCGCAGTTGACTTGGGAGCACATTGGGGTTCCCCAGAGGAGCTGGTTGATGCATGTGTGGTTCGGGAGGTCTGGGCAGCTTTGCTTGAACTGCTGCCCCCGCGACCCAACCTCGGATGAAGCGGAAGAAAATGGATGGATGGATGGATGGATGTTCAGAAGATCGTGCAATCCAAAAAAATATTTCTCCTGTCTCAAATCTTACTGTCCTCTAATAATGTCATTTGTATCATTTTACATTGTTTTACCAAAAGGCTCAAAGTGACAAATAATTAATGACTTTTTATTTTTGTCTACTGATGGGCCAAAGATAGATTTTGTAAATAAATGTATTAATCGTCCCAGACATGATCTGCATTATAAAGATAATCATTTCTTAATGAAATACTTTGATACTATTTCTGTGGCGCTTGTAGTCCTCCCTGCCTTCAGAACAACTGCACAGGTATAGTATTTCTGGTATAATGAATATAGGCTTTTTAATATCCTAATGACAATCTGTTCCTCTCTAAACCAGTCTGCTGGGTGAAAAGGGTTACACACACTGGCATTTTTTTTTTTTTTTTTTTTTAGCTCCAGTAAAGTGTCTTTTCTCTCCATTCTTAACAGCTCACTGGATAAGTGTTTTTACTGCGCCTAAGCACAGCTCATTAATATATCTGTATTACGTTAAGCTTCATTTGACAATCTAAGTTCACGTACTTGCGAGATGGATGGGCAGTGCTTCCATAGTTCCATTATGCCAACAATGCTTCTCTTGTGCTGACCTCACTGATGAAATGATGTGATGGCTCTATTTCAATATGGGCACTAAATTACTTATTGTGCACAGTTATTAATGTGATAGGAGCCTGCCAGCCAATACCAAAGATAGGATTTTTGTTAAAACATACAGTACAACTTATGGGTTTTATTTGGATGTTTGATGAAGGAACAGATGTTATCAGATACAAATTTGCAATGCACAGCACAAAACACACATTCATTCATTTTCTATACTCACTTATTCCAGTCAAGGGTCACGGGGTGCTGGAGCCTATCACACTAGTCATAGGGCATGAGGCAGGGTACACTCTGGACACGAGGCCAGACTGTTGTAGGGCCACATATAGACAGACAAACACATCCACATGTGCACACACACTTACGGCCAATAATTCAGAGTCACCTGTTCACCTAACCGGCATGTCTTTATAAGTGCAAGGAAGCCAGGTAAACATGGGGGGAACATGCAAACTCTACACAGAAAGGACCAGGTGTTAAGAGATCACATGACCAGTGCTAACCACAAATAACCACATTCTATATATAAATTTACACTGCTCAAAAAGTGAAAGAAACACTTTTAATCACAGTACAACATCGAGTCTATTCAATGTCTGGGGTACTGACCCCGTCATTTAAGTAGCATAGGGGGGTGTTAATCAGTTTCAGCTGCTTTGGTGTTAATGAAACTAACAACAGGTGCACTACAGGGGCAGCAATGGTCTAGTGGAGGTGATGGTCTGTGGTTAAGGTGTTGGGCTTCAGACCAGAAGATCCTCGGTTCAAATCCCAGCCTGACTGGAAAATCTCTAAGGGCCCTTGGGCAAGGTCTTTAATCCTCTATTGTTCCCAGTGTGTAGTGAGCGCCTTGTATGGCAGCACCCTCACACTGGGGTGAAAGTGAGGCATTATTTGTAAAGCGCTTTGAACATCTGATGCAGATGGAGAAGCGCTATATAAATGCAGTCCATTTAACAATGAGATGACACCCAAAACAGAAATGGTTTTACATTTGCATTTTTGCATGTGGTTAGGGTCAGTGTCATTACTGGTAGAACAGCGCAGTACCTGGACCTGACAAAGGTTGTACAAGTAGACCCACTCCTCCAGGATGGCACATCAATACATGCCATTGCCAGAAGGTTTGCCGTGTCTCCCAGCATGGTCTCAAGAGCATGGAGGTGATTCCAGGAGACAGGCACTTAGTTACTCTAGGAGAGCTGGGCAGGTCCATAGAAGGTCCATAATCCATCAGCAGGACTGGTAGTTACACCTTTGTGCAAGGAGGAATGGGATGACCACTGCCAGAGCCCGACAAAATGACCTCAAGCAGCCCAATAGTGTGAATGTCTCCGACAACACAATCAGAAGCAGGAGAAGCAGAAGCAGCATTTTTGTACTATTTACCATACATTTTTGTCCCATATGTTTCTATTACACAGCTCCATTAGCTTTGAGTAAAAATGCTTCAATGATGCAAGGCAGCTAAATCCAGTAACTGCAATGTTTGTGGCGACATCTTTAGTACTGGTCTATTGATCAATTTTTTTCACTGGATTCAGAAAAGCAGACACATAACATAATGCCCTCAGTGGCTCTCACTCTTCTCAGGGGTATGTGGACGAGCTGCCTGCCGGCTGGAGAGAGCGACTAGCCAATCAGATTCATCTGAATTTAATTTATTTATATAGTGCCAAATCATGACAACACAACCTCGAGGCGCTTTACATGGGTAAGGTCCGACCTTACCCGGTTGGACATAGAGCCTACTCTGCCCCGTGCTGTTGGCTTTCTGTTCTTACACATTTCTAGTTTAAAGTAAAATTTGAAATGACGCTGATCTATTTAAGTGTCATATAAAACAAATAATTGTCTTTCATTTGCTCAATGGAAAGAATATTTTCATTCTTTGAAAGGTGGAATGCTTCATTCAGCTCAGCTCCACCTAATTGAACATTCCATCATTCAACTCATTAAAATTACCATTTAACTCATATATAT
Organism: Thalassophryne amazonica; assembly: GCF_902500255.1. Lineage (NCBI taxonomy): Eukaryota > Metazoa > Chordata > Actinopteri > Batrachoidiformes > Batrachoididae > Thalassophryne > Thalassophryne amazonica. Next base: position 15,142,932 of record NC_047105.1, read on the forward strand.
ATACATATATATTTGCTGTTTTGCACATAATTTAAGAATACAAAAATGCATACCAAACTGTTTTTGTTGACAAACATACACACCTGGAAGTACGTGCACACAGTTAAAGTAGTCTCACACCTTTCCCTTGCAGCCTGCATAACAAATTATGTTTATGCCTTCAGCACTGGCTTGATAACACTTTCGTAAATATAGATTGTACTACATTATAGAGTCTCAGTTGAATCTATGCCTCTACTGAGACAAAACAACCTCAAACAATGGCTGTTTGTTTTCCAGAGTTAGAAAAACACATTTATAGATGCTCAACAGAAAATTTTTACCTTGGGGATGAACTTTTGATATAAATGATTAATTTCACTGAGTTATTGGCTTTTTCTGTCAAGGTTACCCATTTGTCTGTGATATTTTTATTCAACTTGCTCCAGTCACCCAGACAGTTCATATCAAATATCTGCTCTCATTATTCTAATGATCACTGTCAATCTTGATGGATTAATGTATGCATTATCGATCTGAAAATATGAGCGAGACAGACTCAGCATGCTTCACTGAAGGAACAGTTTGGTTTTATGTGCAAACCCATTAAGCACGTTAATCAGGATAAAATGTCTCTCTCATCTATTTTCAGTGGCTGACCGCAATAATGAGTTATTAAATATTGTGTTTCACAGAAATCCATCTCCATCCTGGTAAAAGAAATTCACATTATCTCTTATTCTCAACCAAAGCATAACTTCTGATCAAAGTCATGAAGGAATCATACTTGTAAAATGAACAAAGAGTAATATTAACCAAAAAAAAAAAAAAAAAAAAAAAAAAAAAATGCAATTGAGATATTTTACAGAGTATAACAGCCTTTTGAAGAGGAAAAACATAATTCACTCCAGAGTGCATGGGGGTGACTTTTAAATTCCAAAAATCAAGATGAACAAATAAGAAAGTTTTACAATTACTATTAACAATTACTAACAATTTAACAATTACTATTGTTAATTAAATCAAATCAAATCAATTTTATTTATATAGCGCCAGATCACAACAAATAGTTGCCCCAAGGCGCTTTATATTGTAAGGCAAAGCCATACAATAATTACAGAAAAACCCCAACGGTCAAAACGACCCCCTGTGAGCAAGCACTTGGCTACAGTGGGAAGGAAAAACTCCCTTTTAACAGGAAGAAACCTCCAACAGTACCAGGCTCAGGGAGGGGCAGTCTTCTGCTGGGACTGGGTGGGGCTGAGGGAGAGAATCAGGAAAAAGACATGCAGTGGAAGAGAGCAGAGATCAATCACTAATGATTAAATGCAGAGTAGTGCATACAGAGCAAAAAGAGAAAGAAACACTCAGTGCATCATGGGAACCCCCCAGCAGTCTAAGACTATAGCAGCATAACTAAGGGATGGTTCAGGGTCACCTGATCCAGCCCTAACTATAAGCTTTAGCAAAAAGGAAAGTTTTAAGCCTAATCTTAAAAGTAGAGAGGGTGTCTGTCTCCCTGATCCGAATTGGGAGCTGGTTCCACAGGAGAGGAGCCTGAAAGCTGAAGGCTCTGCCTCCCATTCTACTCTTAAAAACACTAGGAACTACAAGTAAGCCTGCAGTCTGAGAGCGAAGCGTTCTATTGGGGTGATATGGTACTATGAGGTCCTTAAGATAAGATGGGACCTGATTATTCAAAGCCTTATAAGTAAGAAGAAGAATTTTAAATTCTATTCTAGAATTAACAGGAAGCCAATGAAGAGAGGCCAATATGGGTGAAATATGCTCTCTCCTTCTAGACCCCGTCAGTACTCTAGCTGCAGCATTTTGAATTAACTGAAGGTTTTTCAGGGAACTTTTAGGACAACGTGATAATAATGAATTACAATAGTCCAGCCTAGAGGAAATAAATGCATGAATTAGTTTTTCAGCATCACTCTGAGACAAGACCTTTCTAATTTTAGAGATATTGCACAAATGCAAAAAAGCAGTCCTACATATTTGCTTAATATGCTCATTGAAGGACATATACTGATCAAAAATGACTCCAAGATTTCTCACAGTATTACTAGATGTCAGGGTAATGCCATCCAGAGTAAGGATCTGGTTAGACACCATGTTTCTAAGATTTGTGTGGCCAAGTACAATAACTTTATCTGTAAGTACAATAACTTTTATCTGAATTTAAAAGCAGGAAATTAGAGGTCATAAATGTCTTCATGTCTGTAAGACATTCCTGCAGTTTAACTAATTGGTGTGTGTCCTCTGGCTTCATTGATAGATAAAGCTGGGTATCATCTGTGTAACAATGAAAATTTAAGCAATGCTTTCTAATAACACTGCCTAAGCATGTATAAAGTGAATAAAATCAGTCCTAGCACAGAACCTTGTGGAACTCCATAATTAACCTTACTTTGTGAAGAAGACTCCCCATTTACATGAACAAATTTTAATCTATTAGATAAATATGATTCAAACCACCGCAGCGCAGTGCCTTTAATACCTATCGCATGCTCTAATCTCTGTAATGAAATTTTATGGTCAACAGTATCAAAAGCAGCACTGAGGTCTAACAGGACAAGCACAGAGATGAGTCCACTGTCTGAGGCCATAAGAAGATCATTTGTAACCTTCACTAATGCTGTTTCTGTACTATGATGAATTCTAAAACCTGACTGAAACTCTTCAAATAGACCATTCCTCTGCAGATGATCAGTTAGCTGTTTTACAACTACCCTTTCAAGAATTTTTGAGAGAAAAGGAAGGTTGGAGATTGGCCTATAATTAGCTAAGATAGCTGGGTCAAGTGATGGCTTTTTAAGTAATGGTTTAATTACTGCCACCTTAAAAGCCTGTGGCACATAGCCAACTAATAAAGATAGACTGATCATATTTAAGATCGAAGCATTAATTAATGGTAGGGCTTCCTTGAGCAGCCTGGTAGGAATGGGGTCTAATAGACATGTTGATGGTTTGGAGGAACTAACTAATGAAAATAACTCAGACAGAACAAACGGAGAGAAAGAGTCTAACCAAATACTGGCATCACTGAAAGCAGCCAAAGATAACAATATGTCTTTGGGATGGTTATGAGTAATTTTTTCTCTAATAGTTAAAATTTTATTAGCAAAGAAAGTCATGAAGTCATTACTAGTTAAAGTTAAAGGAATACTCGGCTCAGTAGAGCTCTGACTCTGTGTCAGCCTGGCTACAGTGCTGAAAAGAAACCTGGGGTTGTTCTTATTTTCTTCAATTAGTGATGAGTAGTAAGATGTCCTAGCTTTATGGAGGGTTTTTTTTATAGAACAACAGGCTAAGTGAAGATCTTCTAAATAAGTGAGACGCCATTTCCTCTCTAACTTATGGGTTATCTGCTTTAAGCTGCGAGTTTGTGAGTTATACCACGGAGTCAGGCACTTCTGATTTAAGGCTCTCTTTTTCAGAGGAGCTACAGCATCCAAAGTTGTGCTCAATGAGGATGTAAAACTATTGACGAGATAATCTATCTCACTCACAGAGTTTAGGTAGATACTCTGCACTGTGGTGGTATATGGCACTGGAGAACATAAGAAGGAATCATATCCTTAAACATAGTTAGAGCGCTTTCCGAAAGACTTCTACTGTAATGAAACTTATTCCCCACTGCTGGGTAGTCCATTAAAGTAAATGTTATTAAGAAATGATCAGACAGAAGGGGGTTTTCAGGGAATACTGTTAGGTCTTCAGTTTCCATAAGTCAGAACAAGATCTAAAGTATGGTTAAAGTGGTGGGTGGACTCATTTACATTTTGAGCGAAGCCAGGTGAGTCTAATAATAGATTAAATGCAGTGTTGAGGCTGTCATTCTCAGCATCTATGTGGATGTTAAAATCGCCCACTATAATTATCTTATCTGAGCTAAGCACTAAGTCAGACAAAAGGTCTGAAAATTCACAGAGAAACTCACAGTAATGACCAGGTGGACGATAGATAACAACAAATAAAACTGTTTTTTGGGACTTCCAATTTGGATGGACAAGACTAAGAGTCAAGCTTTCAAATAAATTAAAGCTCTGTCTGGGTTTTTGATTAATTAATAAGCTGGAGTGGAAGATTGCTGCTAATCCTCCCCCTCGGCCTGTGCTACTAGCATTCTGACAGTTAGTGTGATTCGGGGGTGTTGACTCATTTAAGGGTGATTCTTTAACTACGGGCACTATTGGCCTTGTAAATGTAATTTCCACCACACCATTGCCTTACAATATAAAGCGCCTTGGGGCAACTGTTTGTTGTGATTTGGCGCTATATACATGTGCTCTGATGTCACTGTTTATCTCCATAGAAACTACCCAAACAATCTTTCATACAGACTGTTTAAAGGGACATTCCAGTGTTGTGGTGGAAATTACGGCAATAGTGTGGGACAACTACATTTTGTTTAAAAAAAAACAGTTGTATGACATTGAATACCCCAATTATGTTTTGATTATTTTACTGATATTTTATTCAGAGATATTTTAAAACATTAGAAAAAAAAGTTTCTTTACCATTCATTTTTATCATTGAAGATCAAAAGTCTGGGTGTGGGACAAGCACAAAACGGCAATATTTGCATATAATGATGCTGAAAAAAAAGGTGAAAAAGTCATCATAGACTACTAGAACAAATTTCTTAACACACTTTCATTGTAAAGATAACTCAGCCACATGGGGTGTGCAGCCAGTACATTCTGAGTGCCGGTCCCAAGCCCGGATAAATGAGGAGGGTTGCGTCAGGAAGGGCATCCGGCGTAAAACAAGTCAACCCAACAATGCAGACTCAGAATCGAATTCCCATACCGGATCGGTCGCGGCCCAGGTTAACAACGTCCGCCACCGGTGCTATTGCCCAACAGGGTGCCGGTGGAAATTGGGCTACTGCTGGGCGAAGACGATGAAGAAGAGGAGGAAAACGTTGCCACGAACAGCGGGAGAAGAAGAAAACTAGAAGGGTGGAAATGAGAGTGGGGACTTTGAATGTTGGTAGTATGACTGGTAAAGGGAGAGAGCTGGCTGATATGATGGAGAGGAGAAAGGTAAACATATTGTGTGCAAGAGACAAAGTGGAAGGGAAGTAAGAGCAGGAGCATCGGCGGTGGGTACAAGTTTTTGTACCATGGTGAGGACAGGAAGAGAAATGGTGCTGGGGTCATTTTAAAGGAAGAGTATGTTAAAAGTGTGCTGGAGGTTAAGCGAGTGTCTGACAGGGTGATGAGTGTGAAGTTGGAAATTGAAGGGGTGATGATGAATATCATCAGTGCATATGCCCCACAGGTAGGTTGTGAGATGAAGGAGAAAGAAGATTCTGGAGTGTGTTGTATGGTTTAGAGACAGTGGCACTAACAAAAAGACAGGAGGCAGAGCTGGAGGTGGCAGAGCTGAAGATGTTGAGATTCTCTTTGGGAGTGACAAGAATGGACAAGAGTAGGAATGAACATATCAGAGGGACAGCTCAGGTGGGACGGTTTGGAGACAAAGTCAGAGAGGCGAGATTGAGATGGTCTGGACATGTGCAGAGGAGGGACCCAGGGTATATAGGGAGAAGGATGCTGAGGATGGAGCCATCAGGCAGGAGGAGAAGAGGGAGACCAAAGAGGAGGTTCATGGATGTGCTGAGATAGGACATGCAGGTGGTTGGTGTGACAGAGGAAGATACAGAGGACAGGGTGAGATGGAAACGATTGATCTGCTGTGGCGACCCCTAACGGGAACAGCCGAAAGACAAAGAAGAAGACTTTCATTGTAAAGATAACTATAAAAGTGTGAAATTTCCCCTTTTTTCTGTTTTTTATGCAATATGATCAAAGGACATAATAAGTGTCCGTAGTCTAAGAATCACCCTTAAACTAACATATTCATCCTGCTGTAACCAGGTGTCTGTAAGGCAGAATAAATCAATATGTTGATCAATTATTATATAATTTACTAACAGGGCCTTAGAAGAGAGAGATCTAATGTTTAATAGACCACATTTAACTGTTTTAGTCTGTGGTGCAGTTGAAGGTGCTATATTATGTTTTCTTTTTGAATTTTTATGCTTAAATAGATTTTTACTGATTGTTGGTGTTCTGGGAGCAGGCACCGTCTCTACGGGGATGGGGTAATGGGTGGATGGCAGGGGGAGAGAAGCTGCAGAGAGGTGTGTAAGACTACAACTCTGCTTCCTGGTCCCAACCCTGGATAGTCACGGTTTGGAGGGTTTAATAAAATTGGCCAGATTTCTAGAAATGAGAGCTGCTCCATCCAAAGTGGGATGGATGCCGTGTCTCCTAACAAGACCAGGTTTTCCCCAGAAGCTTTGCCAATTATCTATGAAGCCCACCTCATTTTTTGGACACCACTCAGACAGCCAGCAATTCAAGGAGAACATGTGACTAAACATGTCACTCCCGGTCCGATTGGGGAGGGGCCCAGAGAAAACTACAGAGAATTATGAATGCATAGGTTTATTTTCGGTATATAACTCGCACCGGAATATAAGTCACATCGACTTCCAAAAGCAGTAAAAAAGTTATACCCTGGAAAACAGAGTAATGTGAAGTGTTTAAACAGACATATATTTTTTTTATCAGCTGTTATATTCGCTTTAACCCTTTGGGGTCCGTGGGCATTTTTTGGACAGTTCACTTGCCTGGCATAAATGTTTTATTACTGCTGTTAAAAGCTCACCCTGCATCCCACAATCAAGTAATATGTCTCTTTTTTCAGGACAACCTGTACTTTCAGAATATATATAATATAGTGGTGCTTTATAAGTGTAATAAAGGTTTCCAATCAGAAATAAGAAAGGAAAAAATAAAACGGAAATAATTTTCACACACATTTATTCAAAACACAGCAAACTTTAATAAACAACTATTTTGACACTTTATAAAGGTAGGTGGGACCTTGGAGAAAAGAATGTACAAAATGAAGTTTTTAACAATAAACACAAATGTACATTTTGAACAATATATACAAAATGGTCTATGCATTTTGTTTGTCTTTATGCCACATCTCAAAGCAATTTCTGTCTGCTATTACACAAAGGCTTACAACACAAACTTTTTTACTTCCATGGAGTTGACTCCCTCTTGGAATGTGTAAACAACCTATCTTCACAGTTTGAGGCTCTGTTAATGCCCCTCCCCCCTTTCATTCATATGCGTAAACGGCACTTTACAAGTGAGAGCGAAAGACCCATTTACACGAGCAAGCATTTGCCTCATGCAACAGTACGAACTATGTCGTGACAATCCCACCCGCTGTGTTCACAGCTGGATGCCGTTCTTTGTTCTACTGGTTGCCACATGTTCTGCGCTGGACACTGCGTATATGAAATAATTATTTTGTGGCAGATTAATCATTTTTTTCTGCAAATTGGCCTTTGAAAACAGCTCTAATCACTTCCTGAATCACGGAGGAGGCTGCAGTCAGGGCTGTTCGCATGCGCCCGCCTAACAAGCTGCAGAAAGCATTTTGAGCCATCTAAAAAGGTAATTATTTGACTTGTTTACATCGTCATAGCTTCATAAAACAGTTGCGTGTTCTTTGCTTCGTGTGTGCAGCTGTTAAAGTATGTTTATGAGAGATTTAATTTCTTGTTATAATCCATTAGATGAGCTGCGCTCTGATGTGATCCGCTGACATCACCACTCACTCAGTTCACTGCTTGTTTACGCCACTTGACAAACTTGTGGCACTGGAGATTAGATCGCGCCACATATCACGACATTTGTGCGTGAAAGATTTTTTTGAACATTTCTAAATTCTCTGTGCACAATAGCATGCACCGGCACCCCTCTGCGTCTTGTCTGCATCCATTAAAGATGAGTTTACTCTCCAGCACAACACATCACGACACGGGTCGTGGATGTGTTCTGAAGCAAAGGCATGCTCATGTAAATGTCCCTTTATTCATCAATATTCACTGGCCAAGTAGTGAATCATTCCTTCCAGTGACACTCTTTGGTCCACCACGTGAGGTTGTATGAGGCCCTCTTAAGGGGCTGTCACAGTGGCGTATTCGTAGAGCTGCTCATTGCAGCGTTGTGTTTCATTTAAATATGCCCGAAATACGCGCGTACTCAGCCTTTAACAGTGTTCGTTCATACTTGCAGCTGCGTGTGTTCGCGTTTTAATATGTGCACACAGTCGCGTGTGCCATGCTGCACCAGTTTCACTGCTATTTTCTGCCTCTGTGGAAGTGCACTCTGTTCTCTACTGCATGGTGTGGTGTGGCTCAAAAACAGTCATTTAACATTATTATTATTTTTTTTTTTTATGCAGTGAGTGCGAGTTTATTTTAGAGTCACAGTTCTTTTCAGCTTTGATCAGACTTATCGATCAGGGCGTTTGATGACCACACCGACATGCAGCAAGTGCGCGTTTATTTTAAAGAGTCACAGCTCCGATTAGACACAAAGAGAGAGAGTGAGGGAGGGAGAGCGTGTGTGCGCGAGAGAGCGGTTTTATTTTATTTTATTATAAGGAGTCTGATAGAGGGTTTTACGCTCTCTCTCAGAGAGAGAGAGAGAGAGAGTGCTTTTATGAAACGATGCGACACAGTGAAACAGTTATATAATTAGTCCAGTATGATAAAGTGAAGCAACGATCTTGCAGTATCTGTATCTATATAACTCCAGAAGAACAACAGGGAGATGTGAAGTGGCGTACAGTACCGTGTTGAAGCGTGGGCGGGCTCTGCGTGTACTCGCGTGAAGGCTCCATGCTGTGCTGTACGCCAAAGAAAATTAAACAGGTTTAATTTCTTCCATCCTACGCGTGTAGCCCTGAACATACTGCTACGTATTGAGAAAAAGTCCTTGTGAAGTGGGCGGAGAGCTGCTCATTACAGCGTAGCCAGGGTTGGGCAATCGTGCCATAAAGTGCCGAGACACTGCAGGTTTTCCATGCAACCAATCGCCTCAGCAGGTGATTTCATTAATGATCAGGTGTCACAGCAGGTGATTTCATTGACAACCAGGTGTTTATGTTCAGAGCAGAAGCTCATCAGCAACCCACCTGCTGAGGTGATTGGTTACATGGAAAACCTGCAGTGTCTCGGCCCTCGATGCCCACCCCTGGCGTAGATGATACGCTGTAATGAGCAGCTCTACGAATACGCCACTGTGAAAGCCCCTTTACGCTGATCACTTCCATTCATATGCGTAACGCTGCGGTTTTACACATAGAGCCAGCAGCCAGAGGGCTATTCAAACAGCATTCACATGCCAAAGAGTAACACACTGCTGCTCCTAACAATCTTTGTCCTACCATGTGAGACTGCTCTGCCCTACAATTGGATATTGGAAAACCATGTGATGGTGAACCAATTCCCATTGGACACTCACATTGTGCACGTCATCACACAGCTTCTATTAGGACTACAAGCATGGTGGACTTCTGAAATAAAAGTCAGAGAAGTGTACTTTTCAGCAAAAGAAAAAGTAAGCTTCTATCTAATGTCATTAAAAAATTGTGTATTATTTAATAAAACTTGCATTTCACCATTGGCTACAACGGCGCCAACCCCAGAGGGTTTTAAAGGTGTAGACATGTTCAATATTTCAAAAACTGACAATAAACACCTATTTATGACAGTAATTTTATTTCTGGAGTATACAAATTACAGTTAATTTTTTTTGTTGTAAAGGGTTTATTTGGAAGCAACTCCACAGCAAATACAGTGGTGGAAATAAGTATTTGATCCACTGTCAATTTTGTAGGCTTTTCCACCTACAAAGAATGGAGAGGTCTGTATTTTTTATCGTAGGTATACTTCAACTGTGAGACAAAAAAAAAGTCCAGAAAATCACATTGTATGATTTTTAAAGAATTAATTTGGATTTTATTGCATGAAATAAATATTTGATCCCCTAGAAAAACAGACCTTAACAATTGGTACAGAAACGTTTGCCTGCCATTACACAGGTCAGACATTTCCTGTAGTTCAAGTTTTCACACACTTAGCATAGCACTTTGAGATTCCATGAATGTAAAGTGCATTACAAATAAAATGTATTATTATTATTATTACACTGCAGCAGGGATTTTGGTCCACTCCTCCATACAGATCTTCTCTAAATCTTTAAGGTTTGGAGTTTCAGCTCCCTCCAAAGATTTTCTATTAAGTTCAGGTCTGGAGACTGGCCAGGCCACTCCAGGACATTGAAATGCTTCTTATGGAGCCACTCCTTAGTTGCCCTGGCTGTGTGTTTGGAGTCATTGTCATCCTGGAAGATCCAGCCATGACCCATCTTCAATGCTCTTACTGAGGGAAGGAGGTTGTGTGCCAAAATCTCGCAATACATGACCCCATCCATCTTCCCTTCAACACAGTGCAGTTGTCCTGTCCTCTTTGCAGAAGAGCACCCCGAGAGTATGATGTTTCCACCCCCATGCTTCACGGATGGGACGGTGTTCTTGGGGTTGTTCTCATCCTCCAAACATGGCGAGTGGAGTTGATGCCAAAAAGCTCTATTCTGGTCTCATCTGACCACATGACCTTCTCCCAAGCCTCCTCTGGATCATCCAGATGGTCACCGATGAACTTCAAACGGGCCTGGACATGTGGCTTGAGCAGGGGGACCTTGCTGCCCTGCAGGATTTTAAACCATGACGGCGTTGTGTGTTACTAATGTAATCATTGTGACTGTGGTCCCAGCTGTCTTGGACCAGGTCCTCCAGTGTAGTTCTGGGCTTTCTCAGAATCATCCTTACACCACAAAGTGAGATCTTGCATGGAATCCCAGACCGAGGATGATTGACAGTCATCTTGTGTTTCTTCCACTTTCTAATAAATAATCATAACAGTTGTTCTATTCTCACCAAGCTGCTTGCCTATTGTCCTATAGTCCATCCCAGCCTTGTGCAGGTCTACAGTTTTGTCCTTGATGTCCTTAGACAGCTCTTTGGTCTTGGCCATGGTGGACAGGTTGGAGTGTGATTGATTGAGTGTGTGAACAGGTGTCTTTTATACAGGTAACAAGTTGAAACAGGTGCAGTTAATACAGGTAAAGAGTGCAGAATAAGACGGCTTCTTAAAGAAAAATTAACAGGTCTGTGAGAGCCAGAATTCTTGCTGGTTGGTAGGAGGTCAAATACTTATTTCATGCAATAAAATGCAAATTAATTATTTAAAAATCATACGATGTGATTTTCTGGATTTTTTTTTTTTTAGATTCTGTCTCTCACAGTTGAAGTGTACCTATGATAAAAATTACAGACCTCTACATTTTTTGTAGGTGGGAAAATTTGCAAAAGTGGATCAAATACTTATTTCACCCACTGCACGGTGGCTTTGCTCTGTGAGATCATGCGAATGACATGAAGTAAGAACGTGCATGCATTGCTGAAGTAAGTCCAATATATTGTCGATCCTGAGGCCTGTTGGCGATAGGGTATGCTTACCGCTGGACTGAGCAGTGTGAAGCGGCTTAGAGTCTGTGATATAAACAGAGACCTGGACATGACACCTGTCAGACACAGACTAATTCCCAGCCATAGCCAGTACCATTTACACCTGAGTAGACTGAGACAGTGCACATTAAGTGTCTTGTCCAAGGACACATACAGGTAGCATGAGTGGGATTCAAACCCAGGTGTACTTGTTGGCAGGCTAGCTCCTTATCCACTCAGCTACCTGCTGGGAAGTGGGAAAAGCACATGTACAATGCTGCATCCAAGTAAAAATGTTGTAACTACAACTGACATTAGAAAGTTTGACAACAGACACACTTGTGTGTAAGCGTTGTCTTACCTGCAACTCGCAGGTATCCAGCAAAAGATTCATGTAAAATGTGTCATCATTTTATCCTGAGGGATCTCTGATGACCCCAGTTCTCTCAGCTTTGGTTGTGACTTTGTTTCGGCCACATCTTTATGTCATTTTTGCTACTTTACATTGGAAATTAAGGTCTCCTGCTTTTCTTCAGCTCCATGATGCTGACACTGACCAAGACTGCCAGTGAATTGTAAAAGACCCAAAATCATCTCACCACAAAGTGTGTCATGGCATCTTGTCCCTGTATTATAACCCATATGGGTCAAAATCCTCAACTGTTTCCAGACAGCAATTTTTGCTCATAGTGGTGGTCATATAAGATTATGAATCCTTTCTTTCAACACTGAAGAATAAATAGTCATCCCAAAGAAAATCCTTTTGGAAAATCCGACTTGGACTTAAACAATCCAAGTCCTTTTGGCTGCTCCCTTGTTTTCATTCAGGGTCACCGCAGCAGATCCAAGGTGGACTTGCATGTCGATTTGGCCCGCACACAACTCCACATTACATGGAGACATGTGGCAAGGGTAGGGTGAACCGGGAACTTTCCACACTGAAACCAAGCACACTAACCACTTGGCCACCACCCTTGCAACAATATGGACGGAAAACAAATTGCAGGACTGCATCTTTAATTTTATTTACAGCCATATTTTATGACATCATGTTTGGACCCCTCTAACTGCCACCTTATCGTGGTGGGGGAGTTTGCATACCCAGATGATCCTAGGAGCTATGTTGTCGCAGGCTTTGTGCCCCTTGTAGGGTCTCCCAAGGCAAACAGGTCCTAGGTGACGAGTCAGACTAAGGGCAGTTCAGAAGCTCCCATGACCAGTAAAAAATCAAGGACAGAGACATCGCCCGGTATGGCGGAGCCGGGGCACCACCCTGGAGCCAAGCCTGGGGTTGGGGCTCGCGCGCGAGCGCCTGGTGGTCTGGCCTTAGCCCATGGGGACCGGCTGGGCTCAGCCGGAAAGAGCGACATGGGGCGCCTTCCTGTGGGTTCACCACCTGCAGAGGGGGCCATGGGGGTCAGGTGCAGAGAGGACTGGGTGGCGGTCGAGGGCGGGTGGCCCGGCGGCCCGGTCCGCGCTCACAGCCCCTGGCTGTTAGGACATGGAATGTCACCTCACTGGGGGGAAGGAGCCTGAGCTTGTGCGGGAGGTTGAGAGATACCGACTAGAGATAGTGGGGCTCACCTCCATGCACAGCTTGGGCTCTGCTACCCAACTCCTGGAGAGGGGCTGGACACTCCACTTTTCTGGCGTTGCCCACGGGGAGAGGCGAAGAGCTGGGGTCGCATTGCTTATTGCTCCCCAGCTCAGTCGCCATGTGTTGGAGTTCATTCCGGTGAACGAGAGGGTCGCGTCCCTACGCCTTTGGGTCTGGGACAGGTCTCTCACTGTTGTCTCGGCCTATGGGCCGAGTGGCAGTGCAGAGTACCCGACCTTCTTGGAGTCCCTGGGAGGGGTACTAGATATGGCTCCGACTGGGGACTCCATTGTTCTCCTGGGGGATTACAACGCCCATGTGGGCGGCGACAGTGAGACCTGGAGGGGGTAATTGGGAGGAACGGCCTCCCCGATCTGAACCCCAGTGGTGTTCAGCTGTTGGACTTCTGTGCTAGTCACAGTTTGTCCATTACAAACACCATGTTCGAGCACAAGGGTGTCCATACGTGCACGTGGCACCAGGACACACTGAGCCGGAGGTCGATGATCGACTTTGTAGTCGTATCAGTTGACCTTCGGCCACGTGTCTCGGACACTCGAGTGAAGACAGGGGCTGAGCTGTTGACCCATCACCACCTGGTGGTGAGTTGGATCCGCTGGGAGGGGAGGAAGCCGGTCAGACCTGGCAGGCCCAAATGTATCATGAGGGTCTGCTGGGAATGACTGGCGGAACCCTCTGTCAGGGAGGTCTTCAGCTCCCACCTCCGGGAGAGCTTCTCCCAGATCCCGGGGGAGGTTGGAGACATGGAGTCCGAGTGGACCATGTTCTCCACCTCCATTGTTGATGCGGCCGCGCGTAGCTGTGGTCACAAGGTCTCTGGTGCCTGTCGCGGCGGCAATCCCCGAACTCGGTGGTGGACACCGGGAGTAAGGGATCCTGTCAAGCTGAAGAAGGAGTCCTACTTGTCTTTTTGGTAGGTGGGACCCCAGAGGCAGCTGACAGGTACCGGCAGGCCAAGCGTGCCACAGCCCGTGCGGTTGCAGAGGCAAAAACTCGGGTCTGGGAGGAGTTCGGGAAGGCCATGGAGGAGGACTATCGGTCAGCCTCGAAGAAATTCAGGCAAACCATCCGACGCCTCAGGAGGCGGAAGCAGCTCTCCACCCGCGCTGTCTACAGTGCGGGTGGGGAGCTGTTGACCCTGACTGGGGATGTTGTCAGGCGGTGGAAGGAATACTTTGAGGATCTCCTCAATCCCATTGTCACATCTTCCAAAGAGGAAGCAGAGACTGGGGACTCAGAGGCAGACTCATCCATTACCCAGGCCGAAGTCACCGAGGTGGTTAGAAAGCTCCTCGGTGGCAAAGCTCCTGGGGTGTATGAAATCCGTCCTGAGTACCTTAAATCTCTGGATGTTGTTGGACTGTCTTGGCTGACATGCCTCTGCAACATCACATGGCGGTTGGGGACAGTGCCTCTGGGTTGGCAGACCGGGGTGGTGGTCCCTCTGTTTAAGAAGGGGGACCGGAGGGTGTGTTCCAACTACAGGGGGATCATACTCCTCAGCCTCCCCAGTAAGGTCTATTCCAGAGTTCTGGAGAGGAGAATTCGACCGAACCTCAGATTCAGGAGGAGCAGTGTGGTTTTTGTCCTGGTCGCGGCACACTGGACCAGCTCTACACACTTCATCGGGTGCTCAAGGGTTCACGGGAGTTCGCCCAACCAGTTCACATGTGCTTTGTGGATCTGGAGAAGGTGTTCAACATTGTCCCTCAGGGCACCCTGTGGGGGGTGCTCCGGGAGTACGGGGTCCGGGGTCTTTTGCCAAGCGCTATCCGGTCCCTGTACGACCACAGCAGGAGCTTGGTTCATATTGCCGGTAGTAAGTCTGTTTCCAGTGCACGTTGGCCTCTGCCAGGGCTGCCCTTTGTCACCGGTTCTGTTCATTATCTTTATGGACAGAATTTCTAGGCGCAGCCAGGGTGTAGAGGGGGTCTGGTTTGGGAACCACAGAATCTCATCTCTGCTGTTTGAGGACGATGTGGTTCTGTTGGCTTCGTCAAATCAGGACCTTCAGCATGCACTGGGGCAGTTTGCAGCCGAGTGTGAAGCATCCGGGATGAAAATCAGCACATCCAAATCGAAGGCCATGGTTCTTGACCGGAAAAAGGTGCTTTGCCCTCTTCAGGTCGGTGGAGTGTCCTTGCCTCAAGTGGAGGAGTTTAACTATCTCTGGGTCTTGTTCACGAGTGAGGGATGGATGGAGTGTGAGATCGATAGACGGATCGGTGCAGCATCTGCAGTGATGCAGTCGCTGTATCGGACCGTCATGGTGAAGAGAGAGCTGAGTAGGGGGGCAAAGCTCTCGATTTACCGATCGATCTACGTTCCGATCCTCACCTATGGTCATGAGATTTGGCTCATGACCGAAACAACGAGATCGTGAGTACAAGCGGCCGAGATGAGTTTCCTCCGCAGGGTGGCTGGGCGCTCCCTTAGAGAAAGGGTGAGGAGCTTGGTCACTCAGGAGGAGCTCAGAGTCGAGCTGCTGCTCCTCCACGTCAAAAGGAGCCAGTTGAGGTGGCTCAGGCATCTTTTCCGGATGCCCCCTGGACGCCTCGCTGGAGAGGTGTTCCAGGCACGTCCCATCGTGAGGAGGCCCTGGGGAAGACCCAGGACATGCTGGAGGGACTACGTCTCTTGGCTGGCTTGGGAACGCCTTGGGGTTCCCCCGGAGGAGCTGCGGGAGTTGTCTGTGGATCGGGAGGTCTGGGCAGCTTTGCTTGAGCTGCTGCCCCCGCGACCCGACTCCGGATAAAGCGGAAGAAAATGGATGGATGGATCGATGGACTGTGCTTTACAAATTTACACACAAATGGTGTTTTTTTTACTGCTGGAACTTTTTCCAGCAAATTTTCCACTTCATTCACAAATGCATACAACAGAAAAACAGAAAAGACACTAAAAAAAGTAACATGTAATGTAACAATCAATAAAATATTTTGCAGTGCTATTTCAGACCAAGGAAAATTATAAAAAAAAAAAAAAAAAACACTGAAAAAGAGCATGCAGTTCTTGGCCATGCTCATTTTGTGCAGCAATGCTGAGAAAAATCAATTGCCTTCAATGAAGTGAGGAGCGCAGTCACTGTTATTGTGGAAATTTGTTACATGTTCCCTCCTGCAATGAGGTTGTTTTTGTCACTTCACTATTTTGGGTCCAACTCCTGTCAAACTGACGATTTATCATTTATCATCATATTGTGGCACCTTCATTTCCGGTCAGGCTGCAATTAACAAGTATTTTCAGAATCAATTAATCAGTCTGTTATTTTTTTCAATTTGTTATTTGAAAAAAAAGTGAAAAATGTCAATTAATTGTCAATTCAATCAACATTTTAATTTCAAACTGAGTTAAATTCCTCCCTGTAATAATGGACTCTCCATTTGTCCAACCACAAAGAAAGCAGAGTCAATATAGTACAAACAAGAGGGTTGTTTTTTTTTTTTTGTACAGGAATTTAATTCGAAATTTATTTACAATTGTTCTTTTCAATTCAGTTTTGTTGTAGTTTGATGCATCAATATTCAACCATCTATAAATTACAGTAGGTAGGTTAACACTGTGGGTGTTAACTTTCAATGTGACGCATCCTGAATATTGCACTCTATAAACTATACAAATACACAGCGCTAGATTTTAGGCAGAGTGTCTCTTGTTCTAAGGTGCAAAGGCTGCGATATCAATACATTAGGACAGCACCAGATAACACCTCAGTTTTAGATAGAAACACAAAAAATGAGCAGAGCTCAGCTTGCTACTGATACAACGTGGGTGCTCGGTGCAGAAATTGTCTTGCTTTGGGTGGAAATTCACAATAACACTGTGTTGCTTTTTGCCCGGTGGGAGATACGGGTCAGTCTGTACACTCTAAGAAGTAAAATGTTGAATTTAATTGATAAAGTTAAGGTAACTTTTTCCACATAACTTTTAACTCATTTAAGTGCAACACAATATTGGGATTTAAGTAATAATGTTTCAGTTAATTTAATTAATGTCAATGACAATGTTATTTTGCACTTAATTAACAATGTTATGTGGAAAAAGTTAACTTTATCAATTTAATTCAACATTTTATGCCTTAGAGTGTATGTTTCATTTCTAAGAGTGTAGAGAGATCTGTGCAATTTTAAACTATTAGACTGTTTCAAATCATATATTATGTGTTAATACTTTGTAAAAATGTATTTGTTGCATATTGCACTTCATGGTTCGTACACCATTCTTTATCATCTTCTTGGATTCACCTTTTCGTACTTTTAAGTGGAGTTGATGTACTTTTAAGGTTTTTTTTTTTTTTTTTACAGCTAGACTACCTTCCTGATGCTAACCTTATCTGATTCTATTGTGTTTGGACCAGGACTAATTTTAGGATTATTGTCTTGCTCAAGGACACTTGGACACACACACACACACACACACACACACACACACACACACACACACACACACACACACACACACACACACACGCACACACACACGAGTAGTAAGGGATCAGCCCAACAAATGTTCAGTTTACAGATTCTACCACCTGCACTATATTTGGATTAGCAATCCTTTTATGGACGTGAAAAAAGAGGTTGTTTCCTTGGCAACAGATTACATTATACAAATCTTGTGAACAAAATTTATGAATAAAACAATAGCTTTTCCACCTCCAAAAATAACAATGAATGATCATTGGTATTGTGACACACTGCAACTGATTATACATTATTGTGTGTTTATTATTTTGATCTAATTTAATCAGGATTTCATGCTGTTGATTGTGTTAATGTACCAAATAGCAGAAGGATAATGTCACTAATATAGCAACCGTATAAAACACAACAGACAGGTCAAGAAATTTAGGATAGCATTTAAAGCAAAGCTCAAGTTATTTGTACCTGCAAATATCATTAACACGAGGAAATCCTCAGCATGCCTCAACTTACAAGAGTATGTCCATTAGGTGGCTTAACATCTAGTAGCATACGTTGGTTCTGGTGTATCCAACAGCCTATGGAACCATCCTGGGTCTTGAAGAACTACCACCCAGGTACCAAGGCCCATCCCCTACCTCCCGAAAGTAGCCATCTATCTGTCACAGTCAGGTGGTATGGTATGGGCAGGCCATTGGCCGTTTCCAGTTGCTGGGGTCCTCAACACTGTGATGACCTCTGTTAGTTGCTCAGGGAAGAGGGTCACATGACACAAAAACAGTTGAATTGTATTTCCAGTCCTGTAATGGAGTCAAAGAGTTGATTACAAGGCATGAAGGTGAAATCAAAGCCAACTACACTATTTGGCAAAAAGCACACTTCACTCATGCATCTTCAACCGCTTATCTGGGATTTGGTTGTGGGGCAAAAATCCCACTTGAATTGCCCAATAGAAAATTAATGCACAATTTTCTCAGGGTATCACTGAATATGATGGTGTTGGGTTTTTTTTTTTTTTCCCAATTGTCCCGGTTTAATGTGTAGTTTCTGAAAAGCAACCTCAGAATACTCTCAAAAACTGACAGGAAACTTACTTCAATTTTCGATGTCGTATTGAAAGATGCCTTCAGTAAACAGAAAGTTGCTTCAACAGCATGCAAGCTGATCACACAGTGCTCTGCCTGCCTCTTCCGTCTGCCCTCTGCATCCAGATGGGTGGGCCATTGCCCTCAGCGTGGGTCAGCATAGTTATGTGAATGGTTGAAAAATGTTGCATTTGCTAGGTAAGTGCTTGCATTTTATTATCTGGAATGGTATGGATAAAAGTAAAACCGTGTTTTGTCTGTGTAGCGTGGTAAGCAAAAGAACAGTATCAAATAGTTATAGTAAATAAATAGTTATCAAATAGTCCAGTTATCAAATAGACTGAGAACATGGCCATGAGACATACTGCCCAACAATGTTAAGTAATAATAATGATTAGAAAACAATCATCTTTCTGAAAATTAAGCTCAACTTCCAAAATTTAGGACAGTAATAAATGTGTACCCCTTGTAACACATTGACAAACACTTTGCAAGTTTTTGAAACCTTTGTCAATTTGGTTGAATGAGTTACAGTATTTTCTTTGTCCATAACTATAATATTGTAGTATTTCCTACACTAAATTTACATAAAAACAAAAGAGCTCTGTTTGTGCCTACAATCCTGCACACAGATTGACCTTGTGTACTTTGTAGCAGAGGTAAGACAAAGTCACCATCAAGTCATTCTCAAGTCATCAATCTACAAGTCCTAAGTCAAGTCTCAAGTCATAATGACCAATTGTTTGCAAGCTGACTTGAGACTTGAATTGGGACTTGCAGATTGATGACTTGAGAATGACTTGATAGTGACTTCATCCCACCTCTGCTTTGTAGGTAACTTCTCGGTACCTCTGTTGTAGAGGATGAAAGTGCTTTACAATGATTTCTCATATTCACCCATTCTTAAACACTCACACACACTACCATGAAAGGCACTCAAATGCACACCTGATACAAATTGGGGATTAAGGTCCTACCCAAGACAACTTAATGATTTTATTGTCTGACAGTGAATCAAACGAACAATCCTCTGGTCCCAAGCCAACCACTTACTTCAAGAATCCCATTGGCCCAAATTATTTATTCACTCAGTATTAACTATTATATTTATGGGCATTTCCTCTCCTTATGTCGATGGATGGTGCACTTGAAAGTTACTAGAAGTGAGATATCAAACACAGCTGGCATGTCTGCTATCTGTAATGTGATTTCGTAGTAATAGGATAATGGAATTTCTTTGACAAAAAAAAAAAAAATCTTGGCAGTAAAAATTAAAATTGGTGCCTTAGGCTGTGTACTTGCTGAAACTCTGGAAAGTATAATAATAATAAGTATAAGCCTCAGCACTATACACTGTAAAATGTTGCTCAAGCTATTTTCTTGTCAAACTGTGTGGGCAATACTGAGCTTGTTGTGTATGTGTGTGGAGATTTTTTTCTAAAATGAAATTGTTGATTGTTGAATGTTTATGAAGTATATGGTTTACATGCACACTGCATCCAGAAAGTATTCACAGTGCTTCACTTTTTCAACATTTTGTTAAGTTACAGCTTTATTACAAAATGTAGAATATAGTTTTCCCTCAAAATTCTACTCACAACACCCCATAACAACAACATAATTTTTTTCTATTTTTTTAAATAAAAAAGTAAGAAATCACATGTACACACCCTTTACACCCTGTACACACATTCACACCCTTTGCTCAATAATTTGTTGATGCACCTTTGGTAGCAAATAGAGTGTGAAGTCTCCTTGAATATGATCCTACAACCTTGGTGCATCTATCTTTGGACAGTTTTGTCCATTCCTCTTTATAACACTGCTCAAGCTCCATTAGGTTGGATTGGGAGCGTCTGTGCACAGCCATTTTCAGCTCTATCCAGAGACGTTCAATCAGATTCAGGTCTGGGCTCTGGCTGGACCACTCAAGGACAT
Organism: Thalassophryne amazonica; assembly: GCF_902500255.1. Taxonomy (NCBI): domain Eukaryota; kingdom Metazoa; phylum Chordata; class Actinopteri; order Batrachoidiformes; family Batrachoididae; genus Thalassophryne; species Thalassophryne amazonica. The sequence goes on from NC_047105.1 coordinate 15,163,373, forward strand.
TCACAGAGTTGTCCTGAAGCCACTCCTTTGATATTTTGGCTGTGTGCTTAGGGTCATTGTCCTGCTGAAAGATGAACCTTCACCCCAGTCTGAGATCAAGAGCACTCTGGAGCAGGTTTTCATCCAGGATGTCTCTGTACATTGCTACATTCATCTTTCCCTCAATCTTGACTAGTCTCCCAGTTCCTGCCACTGAAAAACATCCCCACAGCATGATGCTGCCACCACCATGCTTCACTGTAGGGATGGTGCCTGGTTTACTCGAAACACGACTCCTGGCATTCACACCAAAGAGTTCAATCTTTGTCTTATAAGACCAGAGAATTTTGTTTCTCATGGTCTGAAAGTCCTTCAGGTGCCTTTTGTCAAACTCTAGGTGGGCTGCCATGTAACTTTTACTAAGGAGTGGCTTCCCTCTGGCCACTCTACCATACAGGCATGATTGGTGGATTTCTGCAGAGGTGTCTGTCCTTCTAGGTTCTCCTCTCTCCACAGAGGAATGCTGGAGCTCTGACAGAGTGACCATTGGGATTTTTGTCACCTCCCTGACTAAGGCACTTCTCCCCCGATCGCTTAGTTTAGACAGGTGGCCAGCTCTAGGACGAGTCCTGGAGGAGTCCTGGTGGTTTTTCACATTGTCATTATGGGGTATTGTGTGCAGCATTTTGAGGGGAGAAAAATTAATTTCATCCATTTTGTAATAAGACTGTAACATAAAATGTGGAAAGAGTGAAGCACTGTGAATACTTTCTGGATGCACCATATACCGAGTTTGTTCACTGTTTGTCTTGATGAATATGGATTAGGAATATTGCATCAGCCTGTGTGTGTGTGTGTGTGTGTGTGTGTGTGTGTGTGTGTGTGTGTGTGTGTGTGTGTGTGTGTGTGTGTGTGTGAGAGAGAGAGAGAGAGGGAGAGAGAGAGAGAGAAAGGGTGCATAAAAGGAAATAATCTACAAAACAAGATTATTTGCATATGCTTTTGAATTAGGCTGCCAGACTCCTCCGCCTAGTGTTTAATCAGACGTTTAATCAATTCACCACATGCAACTCTGAAGAAAAGCTTTATTTCACTCTCCACAACGTTCAAATCTTAGAATTTTTCCAGAGCAAACAGTTCTGCTACATATGCTTGCACACCGCGTGTTGTGAGCAAGTAAATAATACATAATGATTTTTGTTTAGCTGCACACAAACTGTCTGACAATGATGACTCAACACAACCCCGGTTCAGGAAAGCTATTGTAGCCATGTATTGTAATAAATTTGCAAGCACATGGCACCATAATAACAAGGAAAACACAATGAAGCAGTATGAATTATTTCCAATGCGGCCCTCAGGTAGAGTACATTAAAAAAAAAATCCCCACTGTGCCGCACAGAGCAATTCCTGTTGCTTTTACGCACAACCTTGTTAATTAGCCCTATATGGACTGTTCCAGGTACTTTGTGCAGAAATTATAGCAGCACTACAGCTGAACGTTGGTGCTTGTATGGCCAAGTGACAGTGAAGATGTCAGACGCTGATGACTGGAGAAAGTTCTTGTGTAAATCTCTATCGATTACCGATTGCTGACTCTAAGCTGCAGAGCATTTGGCAAGCACTTGATTTTGTCCACCTGCTGTTCAAAGCACAAATACATCTGGTGACAGAACAGTGCTTTCGAGGGCTAAACCTTATGTAGCAAAGGCAAACACGAGAGTTTGAATCAAGACCAGACTCTTTCAAGATACGCGTCACTCTCAATAGCACTTTGCTGCAGGCCTTTTCGGAATTTTCTTAAGACAACTCAATGACACAAACATGATATGACTTTTAAAACATATAAAAATGCAGCACTGTCATTCCAAATGCTTCAAAAAGTACACATAGAAGGAAGGTTACCTTTGACATTTTCATAGCAGTGTGCAGGAAAATTTCAACACCAACACAAATGTTTTATGCACTCAACAAAAATATAAACGCAACACTTTTGGTTTTGCTCCCATTTTGTATGAGATGAACTCAAAGATCTAAAACTATTTCCACATACACAATATCACCATTTCCCTCAAATATTGTTCACAAACCAGTCTAAATCTGTGATAGTGAGCACTTCTCCTTTGCTGAGATAATCCATCCCACCTCACAGGTGTGCCATATCAAGATGCTGATTAATCAATCAATCAATCAATTTTTTTTATATAGCGCCAAATCACAACAAACAGTTGCCCCAAGGCGCTTTATATTGTAAGGCAAGGCCATACAATAATTATGTAAAACCCCAACGGTCAAAACGACCCCCTGTGAGCAAGCACTTGGCTACAGTGGGAAGGAAAACTCCCTTTTAACAGGAAGAAACCTCCAGCAGAACCAGGCTCAGGGAGGGGCAGTCTTCTGCTGGGACTGGTTGGGGCTGAGGGAGAGAACCAGGAAAAAGACATGCTGTGGAGGGGAGCAGAGATCGATCACTAATGATTAAATGCAGAGTGGTGCATACAGAGCAAAAAGAGAAAGAAACAGTGCATCATGGGAACCCCCCAGCAGTCTACGTCTATAGCAGCATAACTAAGGGATGGTTCAGGGTCACCTGATCCAGCCCTAACTATAAGCTTTAGCAAAAAGGAAAGTTTTAAGCCTAATCTTAAAAGTAGAGAGGGTGTCTGTCTCCCTGATCTGAATTGGGAGCTGGTTCCACAGGAGAGGAGCCTGAAAGCTGAAGGCTCTGCCTCCCATTCTACTCTTACAAACCCTAGGAACTACAAGTAAGCCTGCAGTCTGAGAGCGAAGCGCTCTATTGGGGTGATATGGTACTACGAGGTCCCTAAGATAAGATGGGACCTGATTATTCAAACCTTATAAGTAAGAAGAAGAATTTAAATTCTATTCTAGAATTAACAGGAAGCCAATGAAGAGAGGCCAATATGGGTGAGATATGCTCTCTCCTTCTAGTCCCCGTCAGTACTCTAGCTGCAGCATTTTGAATTAACTGAAGGCTTTTTAGGGAACTTTTAGGACAACCTGATAATAATGAATTACAATAGTCCAGCCTAGAGGAAATAAATGCATGAATTAGTTTTTCAGCATCACTCTGAGACAAGACCTTTCTGATTTTAGAGATATTGCGTAAATGCAAAAAAGCAGTCCTACATATTTGTTTAATATGCGCTTTGAATGACATATCCTGATCAAAAATGACTCCAAGATTTCTCACAGTATTACTAGAGGTCAGGGTAATGCCATCCACAGTAAGGATCTGGTTAGACACCATGTTTCTAAGATTTGTGGGGCCAAGTACAATAACTTCAGTTTTATCTGAGTTTAAAAGCAGGAAATTAGAGGTCATCCATGTCTTTATGTCTGTAAGACAATCCTGCAGTTTAGCTAATTGGTGTGTGTCGTCTGGCTTCATGGATAGATAAAGCTGGGTATCATCTGCGTAACAATGAAAATTTAAGCAATACTGTCTAATAAAATTAGACACCATGATTAGTGCACAGGTGTGTCTTAGACTGCCCACAATAAAAGGCCACTCTGAAAGGTGCAGTTTTATCACACAGCACAATGCCACAGATGTCGCAAGATTTAAGGGAGCGTGCAGTTGGCATGCTGACAGTAGGAATGTCAACCAGAGCTGTTGCTCGTGTATTGAATGTTCATTTCTCTACCATAAGCCGTCTCCAAAGGCGTTTCAGAGAATTTGGCAGTACATCCAACCAGCCTCACAACCGCAGACCACGTGTAACCACACCAGCCCAGGACCTCCACATCCAGCATGTTCACCTCCAAGATCATCTGAGACCAGCCACTCGGACAGCTGCTGGAACAATCAGTTTGCATAACCAAAGAAGTTCTGCACAAACTGTCAGAAACCGTCTCAGGGAAGCTCATCTGCATGCTCGTCGTCCTCATCGGGGTCTCGACCTGACTCCAGTTCGTCGTCGTAACCGACTTGAGTGGGCAAATGCTCACATTCGCTGGCGTTTGGCACGTTGGAGAGGTGTTCTCTTCACGGATGATGCGAAGGAGATGTGTTGCACTCCATGAGGCAAATGGTGGTCACACCAGATACTGACTGGTATCCCCCCCCAATAAAACAAAACTGCACCTTTCAGAGTGGCCTTTTATTGTGGGCAGTCTAAGGCACACCTGTGCACTAATCATGGTGTCTAATCAGCATCTTGGTATGGCACACCTGTGAGGTGGGATGGATTATCTCAGCAAAGGAGAAGTGCTCACTATCACAGATTTAGACTGGTTTGTGAACAATATTTGAGGGAAATGGTGATATTGTGTATGTGGAAAAAGTTTTAGATCTTTGAGTTCAGCTCATACAAAATGGGAGCAAAACCAAAAGTGTTGCGTTTATATTTTTGTTGAGTATATTTAAACCTCACCCCTGTACCTTCAGCATAACCTTATGTATAATTAGAGGCCATACTCAGTTACAACACACTGTCGTGGGCTGATGTGGCCGAGCGCTTTCAATTCAATTCTATTCTATTTACATAGCACCAAATCACAAAATCACCCCAAAGCAGTTCACATGGGTAATGTCTAACCTCCGCAAATACATAGGTGACAATGCTAAGAAGAAGAAAAAAAAAACTACCTCTGCTGTTTTTTGAGGAAGAAACCTCAAGCAGACCAGACTCAGAGGGATGACCACTGCTTAGGCCATTCTAACAGTAACAGAGAAAAAGTACAAATGAACAAAATGCAGACAAAAACAACACACAAAACACAGTCTACGACAGATCTGATTACAAAAAGTCACAATTGCTGTTCTGTTTTTGGCCTCCACATTAGAAATATTACTAGGACTGCTTTATTCCACCTGCGAAATATAGTGAAGATTCGTCCCATCCTGTTTATGGCTGATGCTGAGACCCTGATCCATGCATTTATCTCTTCTAGATTGGACTACTGCAATGTTCTATTTTCTGGTTTACCACAGTCTAGCATTAGGGGTCTCCAATTGGTTCAAAATGCTGCAGCCAGACTTTTGACACGAAGCAGAAAGTACAACCACATTACACCCATTTTGGTATCCCTTCACTGGCTTCCTGTCCCAGTGAGATCAGATTTTAAGGTTCTGCTACTAACCTATAAAATTATTCATGGACTGGCACCTCCCTACCTAGCTGACCTAATTAAACCTTACGTACCGGCCCGGGCTTTACGTTCTCAGGGTGCAGGACTACTTTGTGTCCCTAAGGTTTATAAGAAGTCTGCGGGTCACAGAGCTTTCTCTTATCGTTATCGCATTATTTTCCTTTTCATATGGCTAGCATACTGGTACAGTTTTGTTTTACGCTTTTTTCTCTTTTAATTCATTTATTAGTAATTGGAGCGGCTGCGGCCTCAACTTTACCTAAATTCTGGGTCTTTTAGTGAAGTTTAGGGCTAGTGGCTGGCGATCACCTTAGTATTTCTCTGTTTTTCTTGTTTAATGCTGGCAAATTATACAGTATTTTTTGTCTTTCTGATGCCTGATTCTGTTTTTTTTCTCTCTGTTTAAGCTGCAGCTCCATCCAAAGATGGGAGTTGTATTCGTGTTGGCAATCCTCCTGTCCTGTGTGCCAATAACATTTCTTGTATATTCGTCCGTGAATTGTTCTGTAATTTATGTTTGTAGCATGGCCCAAGCAGAGGGTCACCCCTTTGAGTCTGGTCTGCTTGAGGTTTCTTCCTCAGAGGGAGTTTTCCTTACCACTGTTGCTCTGGGGGTTAGTAAGGTTAGACCTTGCCTCTGTGAAGAGCTTTGAGGCAACTCTGTTGTGATTTGGCGCTATATAAATGAAAAATAAATTGAAAATTGAAATTGACAGTGTCATGGTTTCTCTCTATAGGTAGTTTGTGTGCATTTGTTTCTGCGGACAGTGTGATGGTTTCTCTGTTATGGTTAATTTGAGGGCATTTCATTCTTTGAACAGTGTAATGGTTTGCACCTGTTGTGGTTTGTAGGGGTTCCCCTCTGCTACTGTTCTCTCCCTGTGCTGAGCAACCCTGTGTGAGCAGATATCCGTGGGCAGATCACTGGCGTGCACACCTGTAAGCTCTGTGGCTAATGAGTGCAGGTTTTTATAAGGCACCTGTTTGCGTACCATCTCAGCCAGAACATTGTGAAGTATCCTGATATCTTTCCTGTCTCCTGTGTTTTCGTCCGCCATACCGCTGTTTTACCAGTTAAAACCTCTGTTGCGCTTTGACCTCAAATAAGCCTGTCAGTTTTTCTGAATTTTATTGGAACTTGTTGTTAACCTTTTTGCCTCCTTTTAGACAGCTTGAAACTGTGAGGGTTTATTGTGTGACCTGGTTCTTTGCATTGGGGTAATTTTTGATTGCATTTTTACTAACCACAGAGTTGAGCTTGTTATTGTTTTGTTTTGTGTTTTTTTTTTTTTTGCAGTTTTTGTGTTTTTTGCTGCCATCTGCTGGATCTGCCAATCCATTTACATCACAATTTTGACGTAGAGACTGCTGCCACCACTTGCTATTCATTGGTCTTCTTCTGGTCAGTGAGTGACTTCTTATATTTTTGCAGTCAATCATTTTTACATCCACCTCACTACATTTGGGGTTTTTACAAATTTGGCTCTGATCCTGAACAACACATGGCCCTCACAAGAAACCAATTCTCACTGCACCACTGGAAATATGTCTGTGATATCATTAGCTCGAATTCCATTTCAGATTAAGAAAGCTGTAGATGTGTGTTTTTGGGTAGCCGTCCACTCTACTTTTTCTTCACTGTTTTACTGTGCTCCTGAGAGACTGAAGAACTCTTTTGTCCCTCGTGCCATCAGGCTGTATAATGCAGCCACTTCAGCCAGGAGCAGGAGACGCGAGCTGGAAATGTCCCATGTAGTGTCTTAAAACTTTATACGTGTTTGGGGAAACAGATATAAAACAAATACAAATCCAATATTTTTGTTCCAAAAAAGCTATAAGAGTTAGAGTAAGTAAAAAAACATATTGTGGGCCAACAAACCCACTGTTTGCTTGTTTACACATTTTGAAATTCTGGAACTTGGTTGATTATTGTACAATACAGACCATGTATAAAGTTAACAATAAACTCCTTGCTCAACATGTCCAGGAACTGTTTAAAATGAGGGAGTCCTGTTATCATCTGAGAGGAACATTAGTATCTGACAGCTTAAAGATTTGAACACTGTAAAAAGTCATTGCGTCTCCGTGAAGGGTTGTTCAAATCTGGGATAACTGTTCTGATAGTATTAAATTATCTGGTACTTTGGCTGACTTGAAAAGACTTTATAAAAACAATATAATTACTTATTATAGTACGATAAATTAGGTTAACTGATTTTGTTACTGTTCTTGTTTTATCTATGAATTGTACTGCTGTTTGTTCTGCTGTGTTCAGATATTTTTGTTTGCTGATTGATCTATAGTGTCTCCGCTTGTCTTTCTTGTTATTTGTTGTTATGAGTGTATTATATATGTGTATATAGCAACTGATGAAAGGGGTGGGCGTTTAGAAGCTTGTGCTTCAGCCTACACCCTTTTGGCTGCACTTTTTCCTTTTGTTAAATATGTGTGTGCGCGCCGAAACAAAATGTCAAAGAATGATAAAAAACTCCTTTTATTTTTACTTTGATTTTTAATTGTGCTGTATTACTTATTGTTACTTTTTATATGTACTTTTAATATGTGTGCTTTTATTTGTGTGAATGGGAGTGACAGACCGCCACATAATTTCCTTTGAGATTAATAAAGTGTTTATCTATCTATCTGTCTGTCTATCTGGGTTTTTTTGGTTGAGATTATGTCCTCTATCCTGGTTTATGACAATCAAGCTTTATTGCTGGATGTGCTTCCTGATGCATTGCATGGAGAGCGAGCGTTGGTGATCTTCAACAAGAGAACCTTCTCTTTTTGAAGCAAAAGCATTCTCCACTTTAGGCACTGCAATGCCATTTGTCCAAACAGAAATCTGGTCATTCATTTAATCTAATCTCATATATGACATCGCTTCTACACTGATTTCAGAGGAATGAATATCCAGATCAGTCTGCAGTCAACTGATCTGTGACCAGTGGTGGACACAGTTCCGCTAATCCGCTAACAACTAATTAGCGAACCAATTTTTTTTGTTAGCACATTAGCTTTTCAGCTAGTTTTGAAAACCATCAGCAGATTAAATCAAATCAAATCAATTTTATTTATATAGCGCCAAATCACAACAAACAGTCGCCCCAAGGCGCTTTATATTGTAAGGCAAAAGCCACACAATAATTACAGAAAAACCCCAACGGTCAAAACGACCCCCTATGAGCAAGCACTTGGCGACAGTGGGAAGGAAAAACTCCCTTTTAACAGGAACAAACCTCCAGCAGAACCAGGCTCAGGGAGGGGCAGTCTTCTGCTGGGACTGGTTGGGGCTGAGGGAGAGAACCAGGAAAAAGACATGCTGTGGAGGGGAGCAGAGATCAATCACTAATGATTAAAAGCAGAGTGGTGCATACAGAGCAAAAAGAGGTGAATAAAAAGAAACACTGGGTGCATCATGGGAAACCCCCCAGCAGTCTAAGTCTATAGCAGCATAACTAAGGGATGGTTCAGGGTCACCTGATCCAGCCCTAACTATAAGCTTTTTTCAAAAAGGAAAGTTTTAAGCTTAGTCTTAAAAGTAGAGAGGGTGTCTGTCTCCCTGATCCGAATTGGGAGCTGGTTCCACAGGAGAGGAGCCTGAAAGCTGAAAACTCTGCCTCCCATTCTACTCTTACAAACCCTAGGAACTACAAGTAAGCCTGCAGTCTGAGAGTGAAGCACTCTATTGGGGTGATATGGTACTATGAGGTCCCTAAGATAAGATGGGACCTGATTATTCAAAACCTTATAAGTAAGAAGAAGAATTTTAAATTCTGTTCTGGAATTAACAGGAAGCCAATGAAGAGAAGCCAATATGGGTGAGATATGCTCTCTCCTTCTAGTCCCTGTCAGTACTCTAGCTGCAGCCTTTTGAATTAACTGAAGGCTTTTCAGGGAACTTTTAGGACAACCTGATAATAATGAATTACAGTAGTCCAGCCTAGAAGAAATAAATGCATGAATTAGCTTTTCAGCATCACTCTGAGACAAGACTTTTCTAATTTTAGAGATATTGCGCAAATGCAAAAAAGCAGTCCTACATATTTACTTAATATGCGCATTGAAGGACATATCCTGATCAAAAATGACTCCAAGATTTCTCACAGTATTACTAGAGGTCAGGGTAATGCCATCCAGAGTAAGGATCTGGTTAGACACCATGTTTTTAAGATTTGTGGTACAATAACTTTTTATCTGAATTTAAAAGCAGGACATTAGAGGTCATCCATGCCTTTATATCTTTCTTTATATCTATATTCCTGCAGTTTAACTAATTGGTGTGTGTCCTCTGGCTTCATTGATAGATAAAGCTGGGTATCATCTGTGTAACGATGAAAATTTAAGCAATGCTTTCTAATAACACTGCCTAAGCATGTATAAAGTGAATAAAATCAGTCCTAGCACGGAACCTTGTGGAACTCCATAATTAACCTTAGTCTGTGAAGAAGATTCCCCATTTACATGAACAAATTGTAATCTATTAGATAAATATGATTCAAACCACCGCAGTGCAGTGCCTTTAATACCTATGGCATGCTCTAATCTCTGTCATAAAAGTTTATGGTCAACAGTATCAAAAGCTGCACTGAGGTCTAACAGGACAAGCACAGAGATGAGTCCACTGTCTGAGGCCATAAGAAGATCATTTGTAACCTTCACTAATGCTGTTTCTGGACTATGATGAATTCTGAAACCTGACTGAAACTTTTCAAATAGACCATTCCTCTGATTAGATTAATTAGCTTCCACTAAATTTAGTTCCGCTAACTTTCAGTCCGCTAACATTTCTTTGCTGACATAGTGAGTAAGACCGAATGGTTAAAAATCCCTAAACTAACATGTACTACAATAATAATAAAAAAAAAAAAACAAACCCAGAACTCCCATAAAGCATTGCTGCAATGTATTATGATTGACAGTGTGTCTGCTTTAAAAGACAGTGTGTATATGCAAACCTTTACTTTTTTAAAGTGAAAAGACATTTATTTATGGAGTTAAATTTGTCTCATTGATACCTGCAAATGCACAGAGGGTGATCTACAAATAGACCTTGATTTGCATATGTGTTTTGTGATCCACAAATACAAATTTCTGATTTATAATGTGTTTGATGGTTTATACAAATAGATATGCCATTTTATCCATTTGTAAAAAAAAAAAAAAAAAAAAAAGGAATTTGCAAAACTGAAAATTCTGTTTGTGAAGTGTGACACAGCGTATTGGCCGCTTTTCACACTCCCATCCAGTAGATGGCAGTGTTCTATGCATTTTTGATTGAGGGGGTGTGATTAGACAAGTCTGATTTCCCATAATGCCTTGTGGCACTTGTGTCGGTTTAAAGCTTCTCAGAATTAGCGCATTACTTTAAAAGTGCAATATTTTCACTTTGCAAAAATGAGTGTTCATAAATCGTCCGGAGGTAGTCCGTTTATCAATAAAACCATGAGTGAAATTGCCTTGCGTTTGATCTATATTGCCACCATGAAAGGTAAACGAGATGTCTTTGCAGCAGCTGACAGGGTGTTTAAAGGCAAGCGCTGGCTTGTTGTGTTGGGTTTATGATTGCGTCGCGTTAAATTTACTCAGAAGCCTCTGCGGCGCTAAAAGTCGAAACCGGTTTATCAGTCGCTGACAGTGTGCTGAGTCAATTTTGAAAGTTACTGGTTAGCGATTAGCTATAAATTCAGCTTCTTTTTTTAGGAGTTTATCAGTTTAGCGTTATAAAAGTTGACTTTTCAGTTAGCAGATTAGTGGTTTTCAAAACTAACTTTTCAGTTAGCAGTGCCCACCACTGTCTGTAACATAGAATGATTTTGTTATTTCAGAAGGACACAAAGTTTGTGAATCTGAAAACTGGGTGTGCAGCAATAAGTCATTCTTTTCAGAAGCTTTGGATTTGCAATGAATTGCACCACAGTGCAATAACACATGAGAACATCATGTCCATAAAGATCACATCAGTGTTGTGTTGTCGAGGCCTGTGGTTAACCTGAAATCAAAACCCTCATTCAACACCATGCAATCAGAAAACGTGCTGGTTCCAGAGAACTTTCATTTCAAATAAAGTTGCAGTGAACATACATTTTAATGGCGATAAGAAAAGGTTAAATGTGAAGTCGAATTTTCTACGCAGTTAATAAACAACAGATAAATCAGACGTACTCCCACTTAAGGAGACAGTGCGTTTTCAGATACTGTCCTCTTACTGATTGAACTGCAAGGGCATTTACTACTCACTTGGGTCAGTCTGAAGGAGCCCTTCTGAATATCAAACAGGCTGCAGCTTCGTCACCTGCCCTTTTCTCTGCCAGTGACTTCATACATCACAGTGTTGTCCGGCCAGAGCCCTTGGAAGATAGAATTTATATCAGATTAAGTTTTTTTTTTTTTTTTTTTACAGGAAGGGTGTAAAACTCCAGGCTCAAGAATCACAACGACACTTGAGACATGTTTAGAATTTAAAGGTGCAGTCCCTTTGTTTTATGATTTAAGTCATAAAAAGGATTTTCTTCTGCACCACTATCATTTTAGTTCTTAGTATTCAAATAAAGGATTGGTAACACTTTACTTGAAGGTATCGTCATAATTGTGACATGACACGTCATAACTGTTACATGACACAGTCATGAATATGTCATAAACATTATGTCAATGTCATAAACGGTTATGACCGCTGTCATTAAGTATAATTTGATTTTTGTAATGACAAGTTGACATTGCTTAGGTTGTCTTGATTATGACAACTTGACATTAATCAAGTGTATTTATGGAAAGTTAACATAATTATTATAATTAGATGTGCAAGTTTACAGACCAGTTCTAGCTCTTGGTTATAGATGTTTGACAGGATACAGACAGGATACCTAAAACTGACTGTCATGACACCATTATGGCAGTGTAATGAAGATATTCAAATTGGTGTGTAATCTTGCACATCTAACTATAATAATCATTATGTCAACTTGCCATAAAGAAAAATAGATGCATATTTTTGTTAATACATTTTCTCATAATGTCACTAATGTCAAGTTGTCAGAACAAGGACAATCCAAACAAATTTATTGTCAAGTTGTCATGACAAAGACATTTTCTGGTAATGTCACGTAGATTAATATCAAGTTGTCATAATAACGACATCCCCAACAAATTTATTGTCAATTTGTCATGCCAAAGATAATTTTCTGGTAATGCCACTTTGATTAATGTCAAGTTGTCATCTTCAAGACAGCCCACAAAATGTCAACTTGTCATGACAAAAACCGAATGACGCTTAATGACAGCGGCCATAAATATTTATGACATTGACACAAAGTTTATGACACGTTCATGACTGTGTCATGTGACAGTTATGACAGTGTCATGTTACTATTATGACGATACCTTCAAGTAAAGTGTTACCAAAGGATTTAGAATCTTACATCACAAATATGGTCAAAATTCACCTCGTCTGGAAAGATTGGGATTTTGGACCCATGGGGGTTAAAATATAACAAGAAGCCATGACGCATGTGACCTGTCATACAATCCCACAAAATACTTTACCAGCAACAAAAATTAGCTTTCATTTTTTGATGTGCAACAGAAATGCAGGTACATTATACATAATAACTACATTTTGACACAAAGCAAATGTTGTCAATTTTGGGGAAACAATTAAAGGTTTTAATGTGCATAAAGTAGGTAACAAGCTTTTTCTCACCACTGCAAATTTATTGGAGGTGTACATCTTTCTCATATAAAATGATAAGCTACATATCTCGATAGATGGGCAAGAATATGATTCAGGAACAGTACTTTATATTATGGAATGATTTGATTAGTTGTGATTCAGGACTTTCTTCAGGTTTTTTTGGTGCTGCCTTTGCTTTCCTTTGTTCATCACTGGGGGCACCACCACATAAAGTAGCAGAAAGTGTAGCAAAGAAGACGCCCTATAGAAGATTCCAACTGTTGTTAGCGTAGGAAAACTTTCTCGTTCTGAACGGATATGACAATATTTACTATTGTGAACAAATACAAAGTTAAAGCAAGTATATTTATTTGTTATAGAACCTACTGTTATCAGACATTTTGATTTTGTTTTGACCCCATCAAGCTCCTGTGACTACTCGTGCTGACCACAGAACTTTTACAAGAGATTGATGACGTGGACGTAGGATCAGAACAAGTTCAAATGAAAGAATTCGTAATATTAAAATTGAGCAACTGACTCCATTCAATGGCTCAATTTTGACATTATGAATTCATACTGGTGGTTGGCTCTCACTGCGGTATTGTATCACTTCCTGTTCCGGAGCACAGCGGTGTTTTTCTGTATCTGTTAGCTGTTTAATCTGCGCAGTTAGATTGATCTAGATAACGATTTGTTTCACAGTGTAATCTTCACGTGCCTTAACTAAAGCACTCCCTCTGCTGAATCACCTCTAAATTATTTACACATTATTCACTTTGTGTTTTTAGGAATCCACTAGCTTAGCGCAGCTACTAGCTCTTAGCCGGTTTAGCATGGCGGCTTCTCCTGTCTCTCCCGCACTTTTCTGCTCTGGGTGTGAAATGTTTAGTTATTCCTCGGCCTCCTTTAGCAGCAATGCTACTTGTAATAAGTGTAGCTTATTCGTAGCTTTGGAGGCCAGGCTGGGCGAATTGGAGACTTGGCTTCGCACCGTGGAAAATTCTACAGCTAGCCAGGCCCCTGTAGTCGGTGCAGACCAAGGTAGCTTAGCCGCCGTTAGTTCCCTTCCAGCAGATCCCGAGCAGCTGGGAAAGCAGGCCGACTGGGTGACTGTGAGGAGGACGCGTAGCCCTAAACAGAAGCCATGTGTACACTGCTGACCAGTTCACATTTCTAACCGTTTTTCCCCACTCGGCGACACACCCGCCGAGGATCAAACTGGTTATTGGCGACTCTATTTTGAGAAATGTGAAGTTAGCAACACCAGCAACCATAGTCAATTGTCTTCCGGGGGCCAGAGCAGGCGACATTGAAGGAAATTTGAAACTGCTGGCTAAGGCTAAGCGTAAATTTGGTAAGATTGTAATTCACGTCGGCAGTAATGACACCCGGTTACGCCAATCGGAGGTCACGAAAATTAACATTGAATCGGTGTGTAACTTTGCAAAAACAATGTCGGACTCTGTAGTTTTCTCTGGGCCCCTCCCCAATCGGACCGGGAGTGACATGTTTAGCCGCATGTTCTCCCTGAATTGCTGGCTGTCTGAGTGGTGTCCAAAAAATGAGGTGGGCTTCATAGATAATTGGCAAAACTTCTGGGGAAAACCTGGTCTTGTTAGGCGAGACGGCATCCATCCCACTTTGGATTTAAATCCTCCAAACTGTGACTATCCAGGGTTGGGACCAGGAAGCAGAGTTGTAGTCTTACACACCTCTCTGCAGCTTCTCTCCCCCTGCCATCCCCTCATTACCCCATCCCCGTAGAGACGGTGCCTGCTCCCAGACCACCAATAACCAGTAAAAATCTATTTAAGCATAAAAATTCAAAAATAAAAAATAATATAGCACCTTCAACTGCACCACAGACTAAAACAGTTAAATGTGGTCTATTAAACATTAGGTCTCTCTCTTCTAAGTCCCTGTTAGTAAATGATATAATAATTGATCAACATATTGATTTATTCTGCCTTACAGAAACCTGGTTACAGCAGGATGAATATGTTAGTTTAAATGAGTCAACACCCCCGAGTCACACTAACTGCCAGAACGCTCGTAGCACGGGCCGAGGCGGAGGATTAGCAGCAATCTTCCACTCCAGCTTATTAATTAATCCAAAACCCAGACAGAGCTTTAATTCATTTGAAAGCTTGACTCTTAGTCTTGTACATCAAAATTGGAAGTCCCAAAAACCAGTTTTATTTGTTATTATCTATTGTCCACCTGGTCGTTACTGTGAGTTTCTCTGTGAATTTTCAGACCATTTGTCTGACTTAGTGCTTAGCTCAGATAAGATAATTATAGTGGGCGATTTTAACATCCACACAGATGCTGAGAATGACAGCCTCAACACTGCATTTAATCTATTATTAGACTCAACTGGCTTTGCTCAAAATGTAAATGAGTCCACCCACCACTTTAATCATATCTTAGATCTTGTTCTGACTTATGGTATGGAAATTGAAGACTTAACAGTATTCCCTGAAAACTCCCTTCTGTCTGATCATTTCTTAATAACATTTACATTTACTCTGATGGACTACCCAGCAGTGGGGAATAAGTTTCATTACACTAGAAGTCTTTCAGAAAGTGCTGTAACTAGGTTTAAGGATATGATTCCTTCTTTATGTTCTCTAATGCCATATACCAACACAGTGCAGAGTAGCTACCTAAACTCTGTGAGTGAGATAGAGTATCTCGTCAATAGTTTTACATCCTCATTGAAGACAACTTTGGATGCTGTATCTCCTCTGAAAAAGAGAGCCTTAAATCAGAAGTGCCTGACTCCATGGTATAACTCACAAACTCGCAGCTTAAAGCAGATAACCCATAAGTTGGAGAGGAAATGGCGTCTCACTAATTTAGAAGATCTTCACTTAGCCTGGAAAAAGAGTCTGTTGCTCTATAAAAAAGCCCTCCGTAAAGCTAGGACAACTTACTACTCATCACTAAGTGAAGAAAATAAGAACAACCCCAGGTTTCTTTTCAGCACTGTAGCCAGGCTGACAAAGACTCAGAGCTCTATTGAGCCGAGTATTCCTTTAACTTTAACTAGTAATGACTTCATGACTTTCTTTGCTAATAAAATTCTAAGTATTAGAGAAAAAAATTACTCATAACCATCCCAAAGACATATTATCTTTGGCTGCTTTCAGTGATGCCGGTATTTGGTTAGACTCTTTCTCTCCGAATGTTCTGTCTGAGTTATTTTCATTAGTTAGTTCCTCCAAACCATCAACATGTCTATTAGACCCCATTCCTACCAGGCTGCTCAAGGAAGCCCTACCATTAATTAATGCTTCGATCTTAAATATGATCAATCTATCTTTATTAGTTGGCTTTGTACCACAGGCTTTTAAGGTGGCAGTAATTAAACCATTACTTAAAAAGCCATCACTTGACCCAGCTATTTTAGGTAATTATAGGCCAATCTCCAACCTTCCTTTTCTCTCAAAAATTCTTGAAAGGGTAGTTGTAAAACAGCTAACTGATCATCTGCAGAGGAATGGTCTATTTGAAGAGTTTCAGTCAGGTTTTAGAATCCATCATAGTACAGAAACAGCATAAGTGAAGGTTACAAATGATCTTATGGCCTCAGACAGTGGACTCATCTCTGTGCTTGTTCTATTAGACCTCAGTGCTGCTTTTGATACTGTTGACCATAAAAATTTTATTACAGAGATTAGAGCATGCCATAGGTGTTAAAGGCACTGCGCTGCAGTGGTTTGAATCATATTTATCTAATAGATTACAATTTGTGTTGTGTGGGCCGCCAGAAGAGGAGGTACTGCTGGCCCACCACCAGAGGGCGCCCTGTCTGGAGTGCGGGCTCCAGGCACCAGAGGGCGCAGCAGCCTCACAGGAGCAGCCAGGGTGACAGCTGTCACGCATCACCTGCAACAGCTGTTACCAATCATCTGATCGGCAGGAGTATATCAGCAGGACGACGTCTCCACCTCTTTGCCGAGATATCGTTTCTACCGAGAAGGTAACGTACTCAGCTAACTGTTTGACAGTGATCTTTGTGACTTTGTGCATTACTCTGAGAGAACTTTCCAACGAGAGGTGGAGGTAGCTTACCTGCCGTTCGGATTCCTGGGTGCGAACGCGCCCTCCTTTAATTGTTCTTTATTCCTCGCCAGCAGTACCAGGTCTGACACGCGGAGGCAGTGGCCACCTGGGAATTCGGGACTTGGCGGCTCCAGTATTCCCGGGGTCTGGTGGCGGAGGAAACCGTGTGGTTCCGGTTCTACTTTGGAGAGGCATCTCCTATCTTCGAGCCTGCCCACACGACACCTGTGTGAATTTGACTTTGTCCATTATTGTAATCTGTTGTACTTGTTGTGCATATTCACAACAGTAAAGTGTGTTATTTGACCTATTCCATTGTCCGTTCATTTGCGCCGCCTGTTGTGGGTCCGTGTACTTACACTTTCCCAACAGGATATCTCGGCCAACGTCATGGACCCCGTGGGGCGTCAACCGGCTGTTGAACGGCCAATGGAAGAACAGGGTGCACTGGCGTCCGCAGGAGGAATGATCGGTGAGTTGCAGCGGATCCTCACCGCTTTCACGGCTCGGTTGGATTTAATGACCGAGCAGAACGTCCTCCTTAACCGCAGGGTGGAGGCTCTCGCCGCGCAGGTGGAAGCGCGCCCTCAGGGCGCTGCTGCGGCTCTCCCTCCTGTCGACCCTGTGCGTAACAGTGACGTTCCACAGGTCGTTCAACGACCCCTCCCACCTTCCCCTGAAGCATACATAAGCCCTCCAGAGCCGTACGGGGGTTGTGTGGAGACATGCGCGGACTTTCTTATGCAGTGTTCGCTCGTCTTCGCACAACGTCCCGTCATGTATGCAACTGATGCTAGTAAGATAGCTTATGTAATTATTCTGCTTCGCGGCAAGGCACGCGCTTGGGCTACAGCGCTTTGGGAGCAAAATTCACGGCTCCTTCTGACATATGATGGGTTTGTGAGGGAGTTCAGAACAGTGTTCGATCATCCAAATAGAGGAGAGACCGCTTCAGCCGTGCTGCTGTCAATGAGACAGGGGCGCCGGAGCGCAGCTGTTTATGCAGTCGACTTCCGCATCGCGGCTGCGAGGTCCGGCTGGAATAACACTGCCCTCCGCGCCGCCTTCGTAAACGGACTGTCGTTGGTCCTGAAGGAGCTCCTGGTGGCCAAGGACGAACCGCGGGATTTAGACGGGCTTATTGATCTCGTTATACGATTAGACAATCGGTTAGAGGAACGCCGTCGGGAGCGAGGCGAAGGACGTGACCGGATACGCGCCGCCCCTCTCCCTTCCGGGTTCGAAAAGGGGCCGCCCTCCCCACGCTCCACAGCCACAGCGCATTGTGGGGCAACAGCTCCCCCTGTTGACGTTGTTAGGGAAACGCACAGAGCCAAAATGGGGAGGCTGATCCGTGGAGAGTGTTTTCTCTGCAGCTCAACAGAGCACACACAGAGAGACTGCCCCAAAACGGCCAAAACGTCAACACTCGCCCTTAGAGACTGGGCTAAGGGGGGGTCAAGACATTCAAGTGAGACACACACAAATTGCCACACGACTCCCAGTCACAATCCTGAGCGGGGATTTAACCCTTCAAGCCCGAGCACTGGTGGACACGGGGTCAGAAGGGAATCTGCTAGACAGCAGATGGGCAAAGGAGGTAGGGCTCCCTCTGGTGGCGCTTCCTACGCCATTGCAGGTGCGGGCACTAGATGGCACCCTCCTCCCTTTACTCACACACAAGACACCACCAGTAACTCTGGTGGTGTCTGGAAACCACCGGGAGGAGATTGAGTTTTTTGTAACTCCTTCTACCTCCCGCGTGATTTTGGGCATCCCATGGATGTTAAAGCACAATCCCCGGATCGACTGGCCGTCTGGGGTGGTGGTTCAGTGGAGCGAAACCTGCCATCGGGTGTGTTTAGGATCCTCGGTTCCTCCCGGTTCCCAGGCTAAGGAGGAGGTCAAAGTCCCTCCCAATTTGACGGCAGTGCCGGTTGAGTACCACGATCTTGCTGACGTCTTCAGCA
Organism: Thalassophryne amazonica; assembly: GCF_902500255.1. Lineage (NCBI taxonomy): Eukaryota > Metazoa > Chordata > Actinopteri > Batrachoidiformes > Batrachoididae > Thalassophryne > Thalassophryne amazonica. The sequence continues at coordinate 15,182,180 of NC_047105.1, forward strand.
AGGATCTGGCACTCACCCTTCCCCCGCACCGTCCGTACGATTGTGCCATTGATTTGGTTCCAGGCGCTGAGTTCCTGTCCAGCAGGCTGTACAACCTCTCACGACCTGAGCGCGAATCAATGGAGACCTACATCCGGGACTCATTAGCTGCCGGGCTGATTCGGAACTCCACCTCCCCGATGGGGGCAGGTTTCTTTTTTGTGGGCAAGAAAGATGGCGGACTTCGTCCATGTATTGATTACAGGGGGCTGAATGAGATTACGGTTCGCAACGATACCCGTTGCCATTATTAGATTCAGTGTTCACCCCCCTGCATGGAGCCAAAATCTTTACTAAGCTGGATCTTAGAAATGCGTATCACCTGGTTCGGATCCGGAAGGGACACGAATGGAAGACGGCATTTAACACCCCGTTAGGTCACTTTGAATACCTGGTCATGCCGTTCGGCCTCACAAATGCCCCCGCGACGTTCCAAGCATTGGTTAATGATGTCTTGCGGGATTTCCTGCACCGATTCGTCTTCGTATATCTAGACGATATCCTCATCTTTTCTCCGGATCCTGAGACTCATGTCCGGCATGTACGTCAGGTTCTGCAGCGGTTGTTGGAGAACCGGCTGTTTGTGAAGGGCGAGAAGTGCGAGTTTCACCGCACTTCTTTGTCCTTCCTGGGGTTCATCATCTCCCCCAACTCCGTCGCTCCTGATCCAGCCAAGGTTGCGGCGGTGAGAGACTGGCCCCAACCCACTAGCCGTAGGAAGCTGCAACAGTTCCTCAGCTTTGCAAATTTTTACAGGAGGTTCATTAAGGGCTACAGTCAGGTAGTTAGCCCCCTGACAGCCCTGACCTCTCCAAAAGTCCCCTTCACCTGGTCGGATCGTTGCGATGCCGCGTTCAAGGAGTTGAAACGGCGCTTCTCGTCTGCACCCGTTCTGGTGCAGCCCGATCCTAGTCGCCAGTTAGTGGTTGAAGTGGATGCCTCGGACTCAGGGATAGGAGCTGTGCTTTCCCAGAGCGGGAGGACCGATAAGGTC